>NC_050589.1:1801704-1941704 GCF_013368585.1 Megalops cyprinoides | reverse complement strand
TGGATGTTGGGCATTGGCCTCCTGACTCTGTGTAAAACATCTCTGAGGAGTGAAATTGAGGTCACCAGATAATTATGATTTAACATGCATGCGTAACTGCAGACTGAAATTAATGTTGGGCTTCCTGGAAACAGTCAATACATGTTTGAAGGCGGACCCCTGAGCTGGACACATTAAGCACTCGCTAAGTTAGTGGCCCTTGCAGAGTGTATTAATAAACGCTCACTACGTCCAAACAAGCACTTTCTCTGGGTTGTATGGTCTCATGGAACTTCCCTCGGTGCCGTTTAACTCCCATTCCCAGTGTTAATCCCTCAGCTGTCCTCCCTGTCGACACCCTCCTGAATCAGAGTGCACTGTAAAGCAATTTTTTGTAAACTATCGGCTCAGAATAATAAATAAGGTTTGCCACAGGGGAATACCCAGGGGTGAGGAGCAAACCCGCCTAATTGGCCGGACGTTGGCAGTTTTTGCACGCTCTGCGGTTAGTCGATGTGAGCTACCTGGGGAATCCTTATTAATTGTGGTCATTTGAGTCAGCACTGTGTTTATTCAATTTTCAAGATATAGAGAGCAAGAGAAGGGGGGGGGGGGGGTTGCAGGGGACTGCCGTGTAAAGAAAAAAAGCCACATGGAATGACTGAGAAAGCACCTTCTGTTACCCAAACCACCATAATATTCAGTTTTATATATTACTAAACCACTAAACATGTACAGTCTGAGTCACCCTGAAAAAGGCCTGCAAACTACTAATAATAAAAGTAATACTGACCACAAGCCCCATGAGATTTTGCTAACACAGATTTTCAGGGTGAAAAAGTGGATCTTTAGTGCTTTAGTGAGGAATCGCGTAGCTGAGAGCTGAAAGGCCTCCTTTGTGTCTCCAGGTTAAAGTTCAAGAGACTGCAGAAGCAGGTCCACAAATGAAACATAAAATCCATTCAGCCTTAACAGTGTGTTGTGATGCATGGAATTAACCAGCCACAAGCCAGAACTGCTATTAAACATGCATGAATTTGGACATGTGTGGGACAGTAGCGTGAGTGGACATGCGATAACCTCCCTCATACACATCGTAGTTTTTCCTATTAATGATTGATCATAATTCGCACTGGCACAGAAGGTGTAGGTCCTGGCCGTGTCCTGCCTCTCTGGTCGTGACTACTTTCTCTCCAGAAACACAGGAGGAAATGGCTGTGCTCTGATTGCTGGAGGAGCATCCATTTCTGATTGCATGCATCTTGAATGTGCCAGGAAAGAAAAGAGGCAAACGGTAAACAGGGTCTCGGCGGACTCCCTAAACTGAAGCAGCAAGCAGCTACAGACAGCGCGTAGCCGACTGCGTCAGGCTTTCCCCTCGGTGTGCACAAGTGTGCAACATCCATAGCCAGCGCAAATTGGAAACGCGTAATGCCGGTGCGACAAAGTAGGCTCCAGAGAGTTTCTCCTCCCAAACTGGAGCGGACAGCCAGCGAAATTAGCACACACAGTGAAAACCCCCAAGGCAACAGCAGTTCCACTGATAGTCATTTCTTTCTTATAGGGCCGGGGTAAAGGGCTTAACCCATCTCCTCCCTGCACAAAATCAATATAAAAAATGGCCTGTTTTATAACAATAGATCCTACTGTATTTGTAGTTTCCTTGCTTGGAATGTTTTAGCATTGTGCACTGCAGTGTTAGTTGTTAAGCGCGGCACACCTGGATCCCAGGGCCTCTGTTATGTGACAACTTCTGCAGCTGCTGTAAAAGCAGAACTTTCTGGAGGTGTTACCGTCTCCAGCAGATATGTTTTGATCTTGAATATTTAAGTCCAAGTTGCACTTCAGATGTCTTGAAATAGCCTTCTCACATATCAAATCTGCATTTTTACACAGTCACAAGAGATTAAAAAGCAATAATTATGGTGAGTCTGAAAGCTCTGACAACACATTTGCTGTGCAGTTTCTTGTGTTTTCTTCCCTTTGATGCTGAGGGACCAAAGTGAGTCTCTCGTTCAGGGACGTTCCTCTATGCGTTGCCAGTGCTTGTGCTGTCAGATTTACACTTAACTTCCTTCCGTGTCTAAAAATCTTTCGATAGGCTCTGTTTTCTTTCATCCGCTGTGTATGAGAGGAGCACTTTTAAACAATAAATCCTCAGAACCATGAATATGAAGCAGGAGTGAATCACAGCTTTCTTCTTTTGAGGGATGTTTATTTTGATTGCTGAGTCAGCTCCTTGCCTTAGTGGGTCCCAGTTGTCTATAAAAGCTATCCCTCTGTATTGAGTTTGTACCATAATGATCTATATGTTGTTTCTAGATAGATTGCATTTGCTCTGATATTTCCGCACTTGCTATCATCAGAAGCAGTTGACTGGGTGATAAATGTTCTGTGTTGCTTCACAGAGGTGACCAGCTTAGTTTCTACTGTGACCTGTCCCAAAAACTGTTCTCTCACTGACTTCATTACATTACAGGCATTTAGCAGAAACTGGAGGCTACAGCTGCAGTGCCCCGACAGGGAATCACACCGGCAACCTTTCGGTTACGGATCCTGCTCCTTAACCAATATGCTACACTGCCGCCCTTACTTGACTTTGCCACTTCCACTGTGTTTACATTTAGTGTACTAGATCAGAGGTGGTTAACCAGGCGGGTTAAGCAGAAGCCAGAACTTACTGTACCGGTTTTACAGTAAAACTGATTTCAGAGTGTTAATGCCCACTTCACTTATTATACTGAGAACTGCCAGGTGTTTTTATTACCTGTCCTTGTTGTGTGTTTAGTTGTGTGTGAAGTCTGCTTTATTTTATTTCACACTTGGCACGGGTGAGAGGTAATGGGATGGGCCATTTTTCCACGCAAACACTGTAGATCTGTTGGCTTTATGCTGCTGATGAGGTGGTGACAGGGATTTCCTGCTGCTTGCTCAAGAGTCTATGGTGTAATAGCATAGCCCAAATAGTATTTTTAACACAGCATCAGTCCAGTTCCTGAGAGATCTGTTTTCACTCACACTATAGGGGCCCCACATGAAGCTCTGAAGGGCCACATGCCCCAAACTAGAGTAATTTATTTTATTACTTTTAATTACTATACAAAAATAGCTGTTTCATTGTTTGACTGAAAGCCTTACAGACAGAGTGATCTCCTTTTTAATAGGAAAACTAATTTACTGAGAATGTCCTTCAGTCTTCTGGTGCAGAGCATATTTTTGTAGCTCCTTAGATCTCGCCCGGAACGCAACGTCTTTGCAGGGCTTAGTCCTGTATGTGAGAGCTTTAACGCTGAGCTGCAGTGAGAGGAGAGGTGTGTAAAGCAGAGCTCAGGCCTCAGCCCGCTCTCCTCCTCCTGAACAGCTCTGGCGGTGCTTTTATTAGCAGGCAGACGGAGCCCTGATGTAGAATGTATTGATTCCCATAAAGGGGACTTCATCAAACCCGTTCCGCGTCCCCCCCCCCCCTCCCCCCTGCCACTCGTACCCTTTTCCGAAACATCCGGTGGGACAGGAGTCGACCGCAGCAGCAGATTGCCCTGCGCACTCCATCCGTTTCCTGGGCTCGGGGATGGATGGCCCTGCCCGGTGCGCCGATGAAGGAGCCCCCCCCCGCATACATCACAGGGAGTCAGAGGAGCCGTGCGGAAGGCGCAGCTCCGGCAGCAGGCAGGAGAACGACGTCTCTCACCACACTCCTCCTGTTCCTCTGCAGAAACCGCACAGTTACTCACAGCACTGCCAGGCCAGTGGCCTCGCGGTTAAACTGAGCAATCAGTCCCTGTAAGGTGTGAGCCTGGGTCCTGTGCCAAGACATACCAGTGACTTTAAAAGTGGCACGTGCGGAACAAACATTTCAAATATATGTTAAACGTCCATGGCCATTTTGGAGTTATCTGTCCCTCTGAATAGTTGTAGCCTGTAACTCAAGTCAAATGTCAGTGTGTGCTTTCTCAGAGAAAGAATGTGAAAAATGGCAGTTATTGCAGGGTGAGACTTAGAGTAAAAGATACTGTATGTAACAGACATTGCTAAATAGCAAAAACCATTCAAGGATGTTGAGGAGACTGAAAATTTAAGGCAAGTCGAGGAAGAAATCGCAGTTCTTTATCATGCACTTCAGTCTTTCCCGCTGTACCTGCAGTGGAATGAGGACGCTTATGAGTTCTGCCGTTCACCTGCTCCTCATAAAGCTGCCGATGTTTACAGTGAGCTGCCTGCAATGGCCACCATGTTTCCCCATGCTTACTGCCCCCGGTAGCCATGTTTTGTCACTGCAGGTGCAGTGGGAGCCTCTCTGAAGGACACCTAGGCAGGGCCCAGCCTCGGGATCAAACCGGCCACCTGCCACCAAACCCACAGTACCAGGCAGGGTCTGGAGCCCGTGCACCAAACTGTGCCCAGTGTTCACCGAATGATGCTCAGTGATTAGAGAGCTAACAGAGGTAGTGGGTGATCCCATCCCTAGGATTTGGCCAGTCACAGCCATGTTACCCTGACATTTGGCCAATCACATCTATATGGCCCTGCTGTTTAACCAGTTACAGCCATGTTTCCCTGGTGTTTTGACCAATCACATCCTGTGATTCTCTGGCATCTGGCCAATCACAGCAGTGGTCCTCTGTTTTGTTGCCTCAGTCGCATTTTCCCGCCAGGTAGCTACTGGTGCAACACAGAGATTTTTAACTTTCAGCTCTTAATGGAAGCAGAGTCCAGCAAAGTCTGCCATTAATAAAAAAAAACAGAAATGGACTCTCCCTCTTCATATCCATACAGATGTTGTTCTTCCGTGTTCCAGAAAGAAAGAAGGAAATAATAAAATGAGTTGGAACACAGAGGACACTTGTGCCCAAAGTACAAGGACAAGAGCGCTTAGCCATCGCTAGTAAAGAGACAAATAGGTATTGGTTAAGGGTACAGCTCATTCATTTACTGTTGTGGTTCCAGCCCTTTAAAGCAAAACAGAATAGAAACACAACAGTCTGAAGCATTGTGGGTAAAGACTGTGGTGACATGTTTTCTCATCTACTTGAAATGTGTGTGGGGAACTGAAGCAGGAAGAACATGCTGAGTGTGTTTTGTGCTCCAGGTGCAAATGGAACACTTCCCAGTCTCAGCACATGTGGCCACCTGTGCAGGTAGTGATGCAAGCTAGCGGTGGTTTAGTCGAGCTCTGTGAACCCAAACATCGAGCTGGATCTACCTTATGCTGTCAGCGACTTTCTGCTTTGAACCAATCGTGTTTTGCTTTGGAAAGCTGGGTCATTTGATTGGTTCATATGAGTCAGTGTAAGACAGTTTGTGGTAGCTGAAGATAATCAGCACTTTACAGGTGAGTTTAGGGGGGGTTAAAGGAGAGCTGTCAGAGTTTGAAGCTTCATAAACCCCATAAACACCCCAATGGGTGCAGCTACCAAGGACTGCTAATCGTTGACCCATCTGACCCAATAAAAAGACTTTACTCTCCATAGCAGTTTGATTGCTCCAATCAGGGTCTGAGTGGCCACGCATCGTAGCCCCACCCACATGGGGCGCTTGTGCAGCCTCACTCCCCCATCACTATGAAAGGGAGGGGAAATGAACAGAAAGAGAATGTTAGGGGGTCCACCATGAACAGACTCAGCCAGGGAGGTGGAGGTGGGCAGGCCGGCCAGTGGGTTAGCTGGAGGGCCCGAGAATCCTGGCACTAAATTATAGCTCTGCCCCATGAAGTGGTGCCCACCGTGGGAAGCCCTTATCAGGCTCACCAGCTGCTGTTCAGGGCCCCTAGGGGCTGTCTGGAGAAATGTTCCACTTACAGACTCCAGAGTACATTTTCCAAAAAAAGAAGATATAACGTGTAGAAGTCCTACAACTACACACTGGTGTGAAGAACAGTTATGCTAATGAGCTGGATAACAGCAGCCACAGACAAGTGTTAATTGATGTTCTGTAGGTGTTGTTTCTGTGAGAGTTTCATGTCTTGGGAGGGGTGGGGTAGGAAGTGTAAATTTAGTGAGCAGTTATCAGTTCTGTTGTTCAGAGTCAGACACCAGGTCCAGTGTTATTGTGTATTTGTTCACTACCCTGACGTGTCACCCATTCAGTTGTTTAATGCCATAGCCCATCGAGTTGGTTGTGCTATGCTACAATGCTACTGCCATTGCCATAGGGTGCCTGTAAGAGTAGTCATATGGTGTAACAGGACATGTGGCCAAAATGGTTGCAGGTTCAAGTCCCAGGTTGGCTACTGTTGTTGTACCCTGAGTATTGACTTCCTTGAGTAAGTATCCAGCTGTGTAAATGGATAGCCTGTAAAAATGGTAAGCTGTGTAAGAATATGATATGATATGATATGATATGATATGATATGATATGATATGATATGATAATGTAATGTAATGTAATGGTAGAGCAGGTTGATAGATATGGTAAAACTCCATGATTGATTCCTTGATTTGCTGTCATTTCTTTCAAATCCTCACTACTGTAAGACTGATGAAAGTCAGCAGTGGAAGTGAATTTGTGGGTTAGTTTAGTCAAAAAGATTTTTTACCTGCAGCACTCTCAGAAATTAATATCATCCAAACATAACCACATCATCAATACTTAAAATGAGTGGGAAAATGTCCTTTAGATCTTTGATGTCTAGTATTGTAGATGAACAGTTCAAAGAACGTTTAAATTACTTTATTTTGCTGTTACTTGTTTCTTTGGAGCACTTTGTGAATGTGATGGGGATGCATTTCTGTGGCCTTGCTCATTCTGGCGTGCATTACTGCTGCGGTGTGCGCTGTGGCATGCGTTACTGCTGCGGTGTGCGCTGTGGCATGCGTTACTGCTGCGGTGTGCGCTGTGGCATGCATTACTGCTGCGGTGTGCGCTGTGGCATGCATTACTGCTGCGGTGTGCACCCTGGCATGCGTTACTGCCATGGCACGCACTGATGCATGCAACAGAAGGTTGCCCATTCCATTCTTCTGCCAGATCGGCCAGAAAAAATAAACATTATTTTAAAGGGAGAAACTGGTCCTATACATGACCTGTCTGATCACCGGAACAGTGACCCTCTGCAGTACTGGTGCTTTTCTGTGACCCTCTGCAGTACTGGTGCTTTTCTGTGACCTGTCTGATCACTGGAACAGTGACCCTCTCTAGTCCTTTTGCTTTTCCACAACCTGTCTGATTACTGGGCTTGTAACCCTTTCTAGTACAGGTGCATTTAAAGTGATCAGTAGTGACCCTCTCCTGTACTGGTGCTTTAGTGCAACCTCAGCAGTGAAGAAGGAAGTGGCCATCACCAGTGCTGGTTCTCAGTCATGCTCACCATTTTACAGGACTGAAGGACCCAGGCTGTCGTTGGGTCGGCTGCAGTAGCCAGTGATTGTCAGCAGTTCTACTGGCAGCAGAGAACAGAAAATCGATCAATACCCGCTCCCTCTCCAAATAAGCCGGCCTAACTGCTGGATCGAAATCCAGAGCTGGGACAGGTTATGATGGATAGTGACCTTCTGGCCGCCTCCCCTGCTGTGATGTCTGGCTAATTATTGCGCTGATAATACCAGGCAGTAGAGCAATTATTAGAGCCAGACACCAAAGATGCAGAAGCTTGTAGCATGCTCTGCCAGTCTGTCCTACCCGACACCTGGACAGGGAGACGGAATGGCACTGTCATCTTCATCACCATCTTCATCATCAGCAGCAGCAGCAACAGCAGCATCAGCATCATCAGCATCAAAAACATCTTCACTCTCACTATTGTCACAATCATTATCATCATCATAATCATCATAATCATCATCATCATGGATATATTGCTGTAATCATAGTTGGTCCTGTTTGTACAACTTTTCATGCCATTTTAGATTCAGATGCTCTGTGTCTATTAAATGACAATAATAATGTAATGATGTGATGGGCGTGGCCTGAGGGTAGCAGGGGTGTTTAAGGAATGGGGGTACAGGCTGGATTGGGGTGCTGCTCTTGTACTGTTGCTTCAGATACTGAACCATGAGCTGTATCAGTACACAGCCATCGCATGAATGGAAGCGTAAAATTATGCAGAAATGTCAGTCACTCTGCATTGTGCTGAGTGACTAAGCACATAACTAATAAAAATAAATGAGTGCACCCAGGAGTCTCCCCCTGCTTGTTTTGTGGAGGAACAGTCTTGCGTCAGTCACAAGGACACGGAGGTCAGAGAGCTAATCGCTTCCTCTCTCGCTCCTCCTGTCTGTACAGGACTTCCCAACAGTGAGAATAAGGTGGAGTTTATGGCTCACCTGCCATAAATCCATTTTAAAACCTTGCTTATGCATAATATATTTCCCTTTACCCTTGGTTTCGTCGGGGAGGTCAGGTGAAAACTAATTTCTCTTTTACGGTGATGACCTGGGGAATCAAGGCAGGTAGGCAATGCAGGGACCGTGTAGCCAATCACGGTTTGCGAGGACAGTGATGCAGGCAGTTTGAGGGAGCCAGCGTGGGGATTCAGCCAGAAATCGAGGGGTTAAATGCCACAGGATCATTAATACCAGGAGTTTAGCATCAGTTTATTTTCTCGTGTGAAAGACAGGTATAAGTACTGAGAAACTGCATGGCACCAGCTCAGATTTGATGGGTTGATGGGCGCTGACACCCTTTTTGTGTTCCCTTGGGCTGCAGGATAATTACAGCAGAGTTACTGGAATCACTGGTGCTGCACCAGTAAATCGGGTTGAACTCCTGGGGGGGGGGGGGGTGTTGGGAGGGGGGGGGGTGTTGGTGGTGGCGTCCTTCACTGATTGGTGGGCTACTGGCTCTGCCCTGGCACTGGAGAAGGGCCTCTGGCTGTGGTGGTTAAAATCTATATTTATATAATTTATGTAAATATTATATACATTTAATAATGGGCCAGGAGCAGGGAGTGCTGCTTAGATATTCATTGAGGTACAGCTACACCTTCCTCAATAAAGCCTCTTTCAAATATCAAATATAACAAATGTCCTTCATGAAAGTATTCAAAAAATGATTAAAACATGTTTATTTCCTTTGAAAAAAAAGATATCCCAGAATCACAGGTGTTTCAAAACAGTGCAAATGCGTTGGTCTTTTAAACCGAAATGAATGTTTGTTTTACATCACCAAAGCCCCACCAGTTAAGTGAGCGAGATGAGTGAGTTTGCCTTTTAAATAAATCTTTTAAATGAAGCGTCTCTGTCTAACTTCTCCCTTTATCATTTCTCAGCAATGACAGGGATTAAGTAACCGTGGCATCCCAGAAGCCATCACACGCAACTGCGAGCGGCCATTCTGGGCCAAAGATAAAACATAAATCAGAACCTCCACATACCAGAATGCAGATCTCGAGCAGGCCAGGAATCAGGAGGAGTCAAAAGCTGCACAGTAGACACTGAAAACCTTTTGAAATCAAGTGTTTTCATCAGCCTTAATCCGTCAGTGCAGCTTGGTAGCGACATTAGCAGATAGATCTCAGGCTACAGCAGTTACAGTGCTGGCTCTGAGTGAAATAGGAACGTTGATGCATCTCTGTTATTGGTGTGTTCGATACACGTTTATTAAATCAATGCATATTTCATGGTTAATGCCCACTTGATGTTATTTCTTTATAGCAACAATATTTTGGTAATTACCCCCTATTTCTGAAGTCCTCAGATGCTTTCCCTATGAATGCTAAGCTATTTACATTTCTCACAGTAAACTGCCCTGAAAGGACTGTGTCTGCTTTGTTAACTGAGGTTCACTTGATCCCTTCTTATGTTCCAACCAGACCTGTTTGCATGGGCCAGGGAGAGCCAGGCCATCCTGATAGCCTCAGCGAGCAGATCAATGCCAGCAGTCTGTCAGCCTCCCAGCCCCAGTAATTGCTCTCCAGGCATTGCATTGGATCCAAGCCCAGAGAGATTACTGCAGAGATTCTGAATTATATAGAGGTTTTGTGTAGAAAGAATGGGCAGATCATTATGGTTTACTCTTTTTACAGTAAATCTCTGCATTAAAAGGAAAATGAAATATGAATTAAAATAAGGGTTTGAAGATCTGGGAAAAAAAATTGGTTACAGTGCAAAGCTCTGATAATTTCAGGCCAGGTGATCATATTCGACCTAAGCAGTGTATCATTTAAATTGGAGGTGTGTGTCTGTTTCTGTTGACAGAAAAGTACACTTCTGATATACAGGATGTCCCAATATGTCAGGTTTGATGAGTGGCTTGACTCAGATTCATGCTGTTCTCATATATAACCCTTTGGGACGTGAATACTGGCGCAGATCACCATTTCTCGTGTCTTGTGGAGATGAAGGCTCTGAATCACAGGGATTATCGCTGTAATGCGTCACTGTCTCCGAAAAGATGTCCTCTGGCCTTCGGGTATCTGCCTGTGAGGCGTGCTTATGAGAGGGAAGCACAATGTCTCGGCAGCCATGTCTGAAGCTTTGTACCTCAGCTGCTCAGGGGGAATAACATGGTAAAAATGTGGTAGCACAGCAGTTTGAGTTTACTCTTTCTTGAACATCCCACAGATGATCTGTTTGATCTGAGGGTTTGATAGCCTTTGCAAAAGCTGATGCCGTTTCATTACACTTTTTGTTTGCTTTGCCAACATCCTCATGCATGGCGGCTGGTGTTACAGAGTTAGTTGATACAGTGTTTTACCTTGTCACACAGCTGGTCACTGAAGCAGTTCAGGTTTAGAACCTATACCTAGCTCATGGGTAACATGGCTGTCCCCACCTGGGAATCATATTCTATTACCTTCCGGTTATAAGCACTGTTCCTGGACCACCTGCACAGCCACCTGTACTTGCTGCTACAAATACGGGATCACTGGAGCGCGCTTGCTGTAGCAGCGGCAGATTTGCCATGTAATGCATTGCAACGGGGGCTCAGCGTAAGAGGATTTCAAGCGAAACCGCAAGAGCCAAACCGTCTCGAATTATTTCTGTCTGGGTCCGCGCAGCGGCAGCGCGCTCTGAGCTCTCCAGAGGTTGCGCGCAACGCAAGCGTAACGTAACCATGGTCAGACACCGCCACCTAGTGGTGAGAACCGCTGTTGCGCAGTTCGAACACTTGACCGTAGTATTGAGTTTGTGTACCGATTGTTTGCTCTCGGGATACGTCCCCGAGTGTTTATGAAATTGTGGCAAAGAGAGCGCATGCAGGGTCCTGGAGTGCTGGCTATTTTTTTTTACAGCATCTGATCCCTTGAATACGTTGCATTAAATTCGTGAACTTAATTCATGCATTCTGTTGATTTATCACAATTATTGATCCAATTTTGTAATTAAGAGGTGAGATGGGAAAAAGATAAATACCTCCATAAACTCCGTTAGCTGGGAGGCCCACTGCTGATCAGCAGCCTAGAAAAGACTATCAGAACCAGGGAATTCTCTCCCTGTGTCCAGCCTTCCATTATAGCCAGTGGTACCCATCACTGGTGTAAATATGAACAGCGCAACCGGTGCAGCACAGTGGGGCCCAGAAGCTGTCAGGGGCCCATGTAGGAAGGTGATTTTCTGCTGCTTTACTATTGTAGGTGGGCCCTCTCGCACATTCACTGTTTCACACAGTCTTCAAAGTAACCATTCAACGATATCGCTAAAATTACTCATACTTGTGATAGCTATATATACCACCTTGCCACCTTGTGTTTAACACTTACGGTTTTGAGTCATAGCTTGTTTTTATGTATATTTATTTGTCCTTATTGAAATGTTCCAAAACTGCATGTTTTATTAAGAACAAATATTATTTCTACCCACCACTTATTTAATTTGGTAGCTTTCTTCTCAAAAGTTACAAAGGAAGAAGGCTGGCTGGGAAATGCTAATTTTTTTCCCAATGGCCTTGCTCCCTGTCATTTGTAATAACTTGCGTGGACGTTGTGACGTCAATTTTTTTTCAACGGTTCAACCTTTTAGCATGAAGCAAGTGTTCTTCAGCAAATGGACAATAAGTTAGCAGCATAAATATCTTTTAGCAAGCCCAAACAAAAAAACGGCGCTCAAAAGAGGAAGGAAAAAAGAGAAAAGGATGTGTGCACTGCTAAACTGATGAAATTAGATTAGGTTTTTTATCCATGCTTCAAAGGCTGGTTTGCAGGATGGCAGTTGCACGGTGAGCCTCTCCATAGTGACATAGGAATTGTCTGCTTTGCAATTGTCTGGAGTGATTGTGTGTGTGTGCGCACGAGCATGCACTTGTGTTGGGGGGTGCACAAAAAATATTTGCACTGGGGCCAATCACAATTATGCTATGCTACAGGTACCCATAATTGAGTTATGATATTTTTATGAAATTGAATAAAATTACAGTCACAGTCTTAATTATTCTGAGGCCTCATTGAAAAGGTACCCCCAGGAAAACACATTTAAAATCCAAGGCTGATGAAATGAACTGGTCTTCAAATTTTCAGGCCTCCCAGTAAAATGCAAGCAAAAAAAGCACAATATATGTGAAATAATGAGCATTTTTACACACACCTGGCCTGTGGAACCCCTGGAATCGAGCCCATTGAATCTCCACTGAATAAAGCTTCCTATCTGACTGCCTTTTCACTGCGTCTGATCTACAGTGCAAGATGTCCCTGAAGGTGCAGACCAGCAACATCACCAACAAGAACGACCCCAAGTCCATCAACTCCCGGGTCTTCATAGGGAACCTGAACACGGCGGTGGTGAAGAAGCCGGACGTGGAGGCCATCTTCTCTCAGTACGGCCGCGTACTGGGCTGCTCCATCCACAAGGGCTACGCCTTCGTCCAGTACGCCAGCGAGAGGCACGCCCGTGGGGCCGTGCTCGGGGAGAACGGCCACGTGCTGGCAGGACAGACCCTGGGTACGGCCACCTCACCGTCACCTCCCCTGGGTTCCTACCGTCACCTCCTCTCACCATCACCTCCTCCTGACCCCTTTTTCACTAATGTTCCAGCTGATTTCGGGGGTGCGATCAATCTAACCCCCACAGCCCTGGGTTTGGGTTAGGGATTTAAACAAGTGTGACATTTTATTTTCTGATTTTTACTCACATCGTCATGAGCGTGTGTATGTGTGTGTGTATGGTACATATACATACTACCCCTCAGTTAAATTGGTTTCTGAACTTTAATGAGGAGGCATTGATCCCCCTCTCTCTCTCTCTGCAGACATCAACATGGCAGGAGAACCCAAACCCCACAGGCCTAAAGGTGTGACAAGACCCGCTGCTGCCCTTTACAGGTGCTGACAGTCTACACTGCTTCATACTGCTTCATACTGTTTCATACACTGCTTCATACTGCTTCATACACTGATCCATACACTGATTCATTCACTGCTTCATACACTGCATCATACTGCTTCATGCACTGCTTCATACTGCTTCATACACTGATCCATACACTGATTCATTCACTGCTTCATACATTGCATCATACTGCTTCCTACACTGATTCATGCGCCGCTTCATACATTGCATCATACTGCTTCCTACACTGATTCATGCGCTGATTCGTACACTGATTCATGTGCTGCTTCGTACACTGATTCATGCGCTGCTTCGTACACTGATTCATGCGCTGCTTCGTACACTGATTCATGCGCTGATTCGTACACTGATTCATGCGCTGATTTGTACACTGATTTTATGCGCTGATTCGTACACTGATTCATGCGCCGCTTCATACACTGATTCATGCGCCGCTTCGTACACTGATTCATGCGCCGATTCGTACACTGATTCATGCGCTGATTCGTACACTGATTCATGCGCTGCTTCATATGGCTGCCTTTCTAAGCAGCCTCTATTAGCCAGCTTAGTTTAGCTTAGCTTATGGTTCGTATTGCACACATCCATTTACACAGTATGATACTTACTGAAGCACGTCAAGTTAAGGACCTTACCTAGGGAACAACAGTAGTGTCTTACCTGGGATTCAAAGACAACATCTCTGGTGACTGTTATACTTTCCTACCCATATTCCACTAAACAAATGCCAAGCTTATGTGTTATTTAACAAATTTCAACAGGTACTTGCTAATAAATGTTGTTTGTAAAAAGGCAACTTGATTACACTGTAAAAGTGGTACTATGTACATGCATGGAACAGATGAAGATAAAGAGGTGGAACAGTGCTGGGGCAGTTTTAAAAGCTGAAGAAAAAAACTTGAATAAATTACACTTTTGTGCTTCTCTGAGGTGGAGTCCAACAAAACAGTTTGTCCTTCCTTTTCCTCTGACACACAGGACTTTGAGTTATGCAAAGTTTAGCAGTTAACACAACAGCAGAGCTCACAGGTCATTTTTACTTCATCTTTTCTCACTGAAAGCGAAGGACAAACAGCTTTGGAGCTGGACTGCATTACACTCAAAAGAGCTCACGAGGCTTTTTCTTATTGTTATACTCAATTGTTAACTTTGGCCATGAAACTCAGAACAGGGGCTCCTGCTGAGGATTTTGACTGACAGCTGCTTCTCTTATTAATGTGTGTGTGTCTGTCTGCCTCTCATCTTGCCTTTCAGTGGTTATGACTTTGACTATGACTACTTCAGAGAGGACTTTTATGAGAGGTGAGTAAAATATGTACCACTTCACATATTCTGTCAGTAACTCTGCAGTCAGGTTGGCAGAGTGAGGCTGTGTGAACCTCAGTGTGCTGGAGCTAGCATGTGGTTTTGTTATGGAGAACAAAACATTTTGATTGGTTCATACAAGTCAGTGAGCTCCAGCACATGGTAACTCCCCCCCATTGTGGGGTTGATGAAGTCTCGTTCCCACAGCTGAGCAGCACAGAGTGGCAGCAGGCGGGCTGCCGTAACGGGGGCAAGGAACAGGAGAGTGACTGTTTAGCAACAGAGCCGGCAGCGTATACCCCGTCACTCTCACGTCACCACAGCCTGTATCTGGTGGCTTATTGCATAATCAGAGCAGATCAAGTCAGCTCAGCCGTAAGTTTAATTTGTAGCTCTGCAGACTAGTTCAGTTTGCCTCCTTCTCCTCTCAAAAGCACAATCTAATTGGTGGCCTTAATTTTTAAGAATAAAAGTCTGTGCTGAACCAGGAGAAGTGACCATCACCCTCCCCTCTCCCCCCCAGGCTGTTTGATTATCGGGGGCGGGTGTCACCGGTTCCACGGGGTGTTCCAGTGAAGCGCCCCCGAGTGGCCGCCCCGCTGGTGCGCAGGGTGCGGTCTCTGTCTCGGTCTCCGGCCCCCGGAAGCCGCTCAGTCAGACACAAGCGTGAGTTTCCCCGTCTCTCCTGCTTCTCAGGGCCTCTCACTCCTCCCACATGGCCCCGTGTCAGCTGTAAATATCTCCACACTGATGTGTTTATGCTCCAGAAGATTTTTAAACAGTCCTTCTGGCCTCACATTTATGAATTATGATGATCACAGTTTTTTATTATTAATGTAAGGTTATCTTAACCTTCAGCTGGTGGAGCTTCTCTCTTCAGCCTTGGCTACGCTGTGGCTCCTCCTGATTCTCAGACATCTGGCAATACTCTGCTAGTTCTTGCTGTTTATTTTAGGTGTAGTATTGCGATGCATTTTGGATTCTGTGTTTTACTGACTGATGTATGGTGGTATACTTGGCTTCCGTTGCCTAGTCAGATTGTACAAGCTAATTTGTGGTAGGGCATAAATGGTGTTATGCTCACACTCACTGGTCTGGGAGTGTTGTTAGCCTGGTCTGACACTGTTGCTCATCTAACATGAATGGATAC
Organism: Megalops cyprinoides; assembly: GCF_013368585.1. Classification (NCBI taxonomy): domain Eukaryota; kingdom Metazoa; phylum Chordata; class Actinopteri; order Elopiformes; family Megalopidae; genus Megalops; species Megalops cyprinoides. Next base: position 1,926,053 of record NC_050589.1, on the reverse strand, counting down.
AGTTATGTTCTTTTGTGCTGGAAGTTGCTCTGGATAAGAGTGTCTGCTAAATGCATGTAATGTAATGTAATGTCAGTCATGGTGCTTTTCTCCTCATATGCAATTAATCCACATGTGGGTTTTAAAGTGTGACGTGAGGAGGTGTGTTTCAGCACCCCCGGTCTGTGTGTGTGGTCTGAGCCCTGTGTGTGCGGTCTGAGCCCTGTGTGTGCGGTCTGAGCCCTGTGTGTGCGGTCTGAGCCCTGTGTGTGCGGTCTGAGCCCTGTGTGCTGTGGTCTGAGCCCTGTGCACTGCATGGAGCTCGGTAACGCCACGTTTCTCTCCCTGCACAGTGAAGGGCAGCGAGCTGCAGGCCATCCGGACGGAGCTGGCCCAGATCAAGGCCAACATCGAGACACTGCTGAGCCACCTGGAGGTGATCACAGGGAGCATGCCCAGTGGCACAGGTGAGAGGTCAGGGGTCAGGGGTCGGGGTCAGCTCTGCACCAGCTATGCAGGGTCACATACAGGAGAGGGGCCAATAACCTTCGCATACAAAGGTCAGAGTTAAGAGGTTAAGGGTGAATTCAACACACTGCACAGGCTCACAGACAGGGCCAGCAAAATACCCACACACACTCCACAAATAGCCTCCACACCTGGCATCACCTGGATAACTGCCTTAGGGGTAATGTTTATATGCACACATAGACCTACGTTTTGGCAATGAATATTACGTTTATTACGCTAAGAGCGCTGAGTAAGATTGTAAAATATGCATATATATGTGATGTCAGAGCAAAGCTGATGCTAACATAAGCCCTTGTTGGCATCAAAGACCATCATGTTAGCACTGTGTACAGCCAATGTTCTCGCCATCTCAAAGACATTGTGGTGACCCACGGCCTGGTCCTGGGTCTGATAAGGGGGTTCTCTATATCCCTCCCCTCCCAGAGAGGTGGCTGTAGAGGTTTGAAATGGGTCTCACCCTCTCTGTCCACCTGTCTGTCTGTCCGTCTGTGTGTCTGCAGAGCTGCAGAGTGCTGGGGAGAGGAAGAGCGAGGTCTCTCAGGATGAATCTGCCTCCGCCTCAGACACAGAGGAGTCAGCTCACACTGACGAGGGAGAGGAGGAAACACTCGAGGAAGCAGAGGAAATCACAGTGAGAAAGAGAGGGGGAGGGAGGGACGGAGAGGAGCAGAGAGAGAGAGAGAGAGAGAGAGAGAGAGAGAGAGAGAGAGAGAGAGAGAGAGAGAGGGGAGAGGAGGGAGAGGGAGAGAGAGGGAGAAAAGGAGGGAAGGGGGGAGAGGGAGGGAGTGAAGGAGGGAGGGAGGGAAAGAAAGAAGCAGAGAGAGAACCAGAGAGGGCATGAGAGTGTTGGAGAGAAAAAAGAATGAGAGAGTGAGAGAGGAGAAGGACAGTTGTGTGTGTGTGTTTGGGACAGAACTGGCCAGACCCAGCCCCCACTTCACCTCAGTTCTTTAATGAATAAATGGTGTCTCTCTCTGGCGCCAACTTCTGTTCTACTCCATAACTGGCCTGCGTCTGTGTCTCCTTAGGAAAGCAATCACCTATCAGAGATGGAGTCCATCCTTCAATAAAAGGCAAGTTTCACCAGTTTGGTGTGGTGTGATCTGATTGTTATGATGTGCAAATTCATCCCTTGTTGAGCAAAAAGAACTAGATCACATTAATTGGTGCATGAGAAATTGTTCTGTTATCAGCAAGCACTCATTAAATTTGGCATAAATTAATAAAAGTAAATACCTGTAAAACAACATTAATGCAACTTAGTAAATCACTATACACCTGCTGTGTAGAAAATAATAAAATCATTGGAGCTATTAGAAGATGTATATGATGTTTCCTAGTCCTGGCTCTTAGCCATGGTTCTCAAAGGCACTGATACTGCCAAACTGTTGCAACACAGAAAGAGTAAGAAAAGTATGTGAACCAATCAGGTTTCCTCTATTTATACTCACAACTACAGGGGGAAATTGCATCGGTGCTTCCATAGTGTCTTCTTTGTACCATCTATCGGTAAAAAGAAGTACTGCCATCCTCTGCCAAGGGTCACATACATTTACCATCGTAACACTGGTTGGATAGCAAGCTTCACTGTCAGTGATGACTCCCCCTCTGTCCCGATGTGAAGCTTTAATCTTAGCAAGACAGCCATGCACTGAGCTGAGATGCGGCCTGATCCTTGTCTTCGTTTCTCTCCTTCCTCCCGCTGCACACAGACACATTTTACAGCTGCCCTGCATGTTTCAGTCCGGCCAGCAGGGGGCAGGGCAGGGCTGCAGAACGGGAACAGTTTGAGTGCCACATCGGGGGAGCGGAAGGGGGAGCGAGGGGTGCTTCACCGAACGAAAGAGCCTGTCAGAGTGTGGAGAGGGAGGGGAGTGAGGAAGAGAATGACATGACCGCCCCCATCGAGCGGCGCTTCAGGACTCTAAAGCACGACCACTTCAGAAACCAGGATGCACAACGATGCCAAAAGGTCCATTTTTTCAGTGACATTTTGGGGGTTCCAAACAAACCTTTGTTCAACCTTGAATGTAATGAAGAGAAGAGCATAGATGTTTTCTGAGCTTAACCACAGGGATGCGATCGCTGCTCCCCCTGCCCCCCCCAAACCCCTTGCCTCTGCCCCACCCCACCCCCCAATCCTTCCTGTTTTTCAGTCTTTTACTGTTGCTTTATTTATACTGTATATGCAAATCTTAAACCAAGTTTTAAAAGTGTTCTTTTTTACAATCTGTGGTACAGTTTCCTCCACTTGCACCTCCCACTGCAAACAACCTTCAAGGATGTGCAAAAACACGTGCCGTGTTGGTCAGTGTGTGTAAGTGTGCCAGCATAAAGGATGGGAGTGGCTCTGCTGTGTCCCTTCATGGTTTTCTTTGCAGTGTCTTACTGCTACACCAAACTGCTGCCCTGCTCCTTACCGCTACACCACACTGCTGCCCTGCTCCTTACCGCTACACCACACTGCTGCCCTGCTCCTTACCGCTACACCACACTGCTGCCCTGCTCCTTACCGCTACACCACACTGCTGCCTTGCTCCTTACCGCTACACCACACTGCTGCCCTGCTCCTTACCGCTACACCAAACTGCTGCCCTGCTCCTTACCACTACACCACACTGCTGCCCTACTCCTTATGGCTACACCACACTGCTGCCCAAATGCAAATGCAGCATCTCAGTAACGTTGTTGAACAATCCTTCTTTCAGTGTTCGCAGTTAACACATCCATTCCAGCTGGTCCAGCAGTGGTTCACCTTCCAGGAGCAGCAAAAATAAACCCCTCCTGAGAAAAGACTCACACTCTTAAAGTCTGCAGGATGTGATATCACTGTCTGAAGCCCAAAACACCGACTACATGGGTGTGAATGGCTCACCGCGATCCTTGTTCCAGCTGGAGAACCATGAAAATTACAACATGCACCCGTCTGCAGCCTGCAGTGTGGGTGTTAAACTGTAATTATCACACCTCTTCTAATTATACCTACCAGAAACGCTGATTACACACTTAAGTTTCCCACCTGTCATGCCAGCTCTTGGTGAGTTCAGCAAAAGTGTTAATAAAACTACCAACCAACAAGTGTCAGAACTGTGAGGACACTCAGAAGGGCAGAAAAGCTTTGTATCTTGATCATTTCATACAACTAAAGCCCAAAGCTACCTGCAGTGTAGCTATGAGGCTTCAACAGTCAAACACTAAGAATGTAAAGTTCCTACTTTCTCAGAATAAATGGTACTGCACGCGACTGCATATGAGCTACATATCATACATGCATACATAAATTATATGCACACAAACACAGTGTTGCCTGTCAAACTATCAGGAAAATGTGGCAAACTAGCTACTGAAGTGAACTTGTAACCAGAAGGTGATAGATTCAAATCCCTCTTTGACTGGGTCCTCTCATGTGAAAGTGCTGCAGTTTAAATGTGGTGTAAAAATGTCTGTACATCACTGCACTGAAGGATTACTGCAGAGAGGAATGCAAGATGGTAGTTTACTGCCTCAGTCTTCAGGGTGTCTTTTCACAGAGACGGTAGTTTAGGATGAGAAAGTGTTGAGGTCCTGGACTGACCTGGACGTCAATGGAAAATGAAGCAGCTGATCATTCAGAAATGGCCTGATGGCCCCTCTGCATCTCAAGGATTACTTGTCTCTTCTAGGCGTAGCTGCTAACGACACTGCAAAGTCATGATCCTGCACATAACCGGCTTTAGGTAATGTAGCTCGTACTTTCTCAGGCACAAAGTCATAACTGCAGATACACTTCAATGCACACTAAATACCCTGAGTAAATAAAAAGAACCTTAAATATGCAAAGTCAGAATACAAGATCATACCTAAATGACACTTCAAGCACTTGTTATAACTTAAAAATATCATGTCAGCGGATATCAATTCAATGTGTGGCTGCCAGCCCGGCACATACAGTGGGTACAAATACATGAACTCCGATACCACCTCGAGGTTTGATACAGCCATCTTTATTTAAAAGTCTTCCAAACATTAAAACAGTGTGCACTTTGTCTTTACGCTTCTGGGTCGATGTTGAATTCCCAGGTTCCAAGTCGGCCTACGCAATCAGTCAGCAACCACCCACCATATAGATCAAAATTGGGTTAAAATCTCAGGTCATCATCAGAAGAAAACACACACACCCAGATACTCTGCGGACTGGCTGTCTCCTGGATACACACGAGTGGGTAGCCAATCAAATCGTATCTCATGTCATATATATATGATACTGTGTCATATCATACATCATAAGAGGTCCTTCCATCACCAGCACACACAGAGCAAGCTGCAGTTCACAAACCCAGCAATGTTTAGTTGCAGGGAGTCGGCAACACCAAGCACAGAGACTCCCAGAGCAGCTGGAAAACGCACAGAGGGAGACAGACCGGGAGGGACTGTCACTGGTGTTTGCATTGCAATGCACATCCTCAACGAGGGAGGAAAAAAAAAGAATCAAATGTAGGTGTAAAATGAAGGTGACGGAACAATATTTCAGACACGCTGACTAAAAAAAAAAAAAAAAAAAAAAAAAAAAAGACTACACTACGTCCAGTCCATACATTTGAAGGCAGATGGGGCGGAGCTCTGAAGGAACACAAATGTGCCTCAGCAGCCTATAGGAAAACAAAGAGGGAGGGGCTGAAGGGGGAGGGGCTTGTGTGACTGACGCAATCACAGAGCAGCAACCGCAGATGAACACGACCACCCAGCTCGAATGCATTTCAGTTGGTTTATTCTTCTTTTTAAGATAGGAAACGCAGCAACAGCAACCCCCCCCCCCCCCCCCCCCCCAGTTCACAGGAGTCCGGCTGGCTGGGCAGCCCGGCTGGCTGGGAGCCCGGCTGGCTGGGGCTCAGTTGGCCTTGGCGCGCAGCTGTGCCCTCTTGCCCGTGACGGCCTGGAAGCCGGTCTTGATGCTGGCGACGGAGCAGCGGGAGTGGCAGGTCTCACACTGCAGGAAGTACAGACGCGTGTCCTTCTGCAGGATGGTGTCCGGAGAGCGGCAGGTGTGACACGTCACGTACTCCTCTGCAGAGACACACACACACAGAGCGCGCGCACACACACACACACACACACACACACACACACACACACACACACACACACACACACACACACACCACACACCACACAGGTACAGTACTGTGAGACTCCTATCAATTCACCTTTAGTTTCACTACTTGTTTCATGGTTTATGGCACTAAAACTTACTCTTTAATTAAGAAATGGTGAGCTTAGTTGGGCTGAATGGCCTGTTCTCATATGTTCATCATATGTTCTTATGTTCTAATGTTCTAAAGGTACCTGATTTGTACAAAACACTTTGAAGACACACATTAACATCAGTGTTTTTTAAGTATCCCGCTTACTGATGTATCTTCGCAGGACGTTTTCAATCTGTTTCTGCTGAAATCTTCCTTTGATCACCAGCTGGTTATTGCCATCTATAGAGCCACTGCAACAGGAAGTGACACGGTCATCATTCACATGGCTCCACCCCCCAAAGTAACAGCACAGAGGCTTAGAGCGCTCGCTATGCTAGACTGTGAGTGGAGCTGAACTAATGATGTGCAAGTTGGAAGTTTAAAACTCACAAAAAAAAAAAAAAAGACAGTTTCACAGACGGCATGTAATTTTATCTGTATCCAAATACACCAGGATCCAGGACGTGCAATTGCACAGTTTCAGTTTCAGTTTTCACTCCTTTCCAACCTAAACACAATCTTCTCTGCCCTTCATCTTGCTTGTGAAATTGGCCAATGGGAATAAAATCATTTCAAACCACTAGCCAATGAGAGTCTTTAACTAACCAGAGAATGTCTTACCTTGTACCAAGCTCAGCCAGTAAGAAAGCCAGAAGATGTTTTGGCTGACGATGCAACCTAGCCAAACAGAGAAACCAGAGGACAGGATTAATGACCAAAAAATAACCGGCCTGGAAAATATAGCAACTATAATACTACATACTGCAAATTTATGCCAGAACCTGGCAAGCAAAACCTCGAACCAAAGATGGCTGACCCCAGTACAGCGTAACTGCACTACAGTGCACTGCAGATAACCAGAGCTACAGCAACTGACATGGAACTGCATGCTGGCATCTGCCCAGAGCCGGCCTGGTTCCAGCTCTACAGTGGGAAAGGGGTATGATGAGCCAGCCTGGTTCCAGCTCTACAGGGGGAAAGGGGTATGATGAGCCAGCCTGGTTCCAGCTCTACAGTGGGAAAGGGGTATAATGAGCCAGCCTGGTTCCAGCTCTACAGTGGGAAAGGGGTATGATGAGCCAGCCTGGTTCCAGCTCTACAGTGGGAAAGGGGTATAATGAGCCAGCCTGGTTCCAGCTCTACAGTGGGAAAGGGGTATAATGAGCCAGACTGGTTCCAGCTCTACAGTGGAAAGGGGGTATAATGAGCCAGACTGGTTCCAGCTCTACAGTGGGAAAGGGGTATGATGAGCCAGCCTGGTTCCAGCTCTACAGGGGGAAAGGGGTATAATGAGCCAGCCTGGTTCCAGCTCTACAGTGGGAAAGGGGTATAATGAGCCAGACTGGTTCCAGCTCTACAGTGGAAAAGGGGGTATAATGAGCCAGACTGGTTCCAGCTCTACAGTGGAAAAGGGGTATTATGAGCTAGACTGGTTCCAGCTCTACAGTGGAAAAGGGGTATTATGAGCTAGACTGGTTCCAGCTCTACAGTGGGAAAGGGGGTATAATGAGCCAGACTGGTTCCAGCTCTACAGTGGGAAAGGGGTATGATGAGCCAGCCTGGTTCCAGCTCTACAGGGGGAAAGGGGTATAATGAGCCAGCCTGGTTCCAGCTCTACAGGGGGAAAGGGGTATGATGAGCCAGCCTGGTTCCAGCTCTACAGTGGGAAAGGGGTATAATGAGCCAGCCTGGTTCCAGTTCTACAGTGGGAAAGGGGTATGATGAGCCAGGCTGGTTCCAGCTCTACAGGGGGAAAGGGGTATGATGAGCCAGGCTGGTTCCAGCTCTACAGGGGGAAAGGGGTATGATGAGCCAGGCTGGTTCCAGCTCTACAGTGGGAAAGGGGTATGATGAGCCAGGCTGGTTCCAGCTCTACAGTGGGAAAGGGGTATGATGAGCCAGGCTGGTTCCAGCTCTACAGTGGGAAAGGGGTATAATGAGCCAGTCTGGTTCCAGCTCTACAGTGGGAAAGGGGTATAATGAGGCAGCCTGGTTCCAGCTCTACAGTGGGAAAGGGGTATAATGAGCCAGCCTGGTTCCAGCTCTACAGTGGGAAAGGGGTACAATGAGCCAGACTGGTTCCAGCTCTACAGTGGGAAAGGGGTACGATGAGCCAGGCTGGTTCCAGCTCTACAGTGGGAAAGGGGTACAATGAGCCAGCCTGGTTCCAGCTCTACAGTGGGAAAGGGGTATGATGAGTCTAGCTGGCACAGACAGCACTCACAGTTTGCAGATGTCTGTGAAGTTGACGAAGGAGGTCTTCTTGGTGCCGACTCTGACCACCTGGGGCGGTTTCATCACAAACTTCCTCTTCTCCCCGGCCACCATGTCAGGGTTCTTCTCTCTCATGATGTTGAAGACCCGGTTCAGCAGCTGTGGGGGAGAGAAACGCCCCCTGCAGGCTTACTACAGCACCACATCGCCTCTCTGCACCTCCGAAACTGAGAGACTCGCCCTGACTCTGCTGCTCTGTCTTACACATGAAAACGGGAGTTTACATTTATGTGTGTGATTTGTGTACAAAATGTGAAAATGCCATAAGTTCATCAGCTCTACAGTGAAACAACTTCATAGCGCACAACCGGGAGTATTCCAAAAATGACTACATTCATAAACGTTCTGCACTCAGCTTTGCATACATGGATAAAGCTGAGGATCCAAACACAGTGATGTAATGACGGTGAGGTGACAACAGGTAATGACAGCAGCAGGGTGAGACTGCGGTGAGACGCACCTCCTCGTAGGTGTAGTCTCTCTCTGTCCCCGCCCAGGCCGGACCTGTCTGTGTGCTGAATGTGATGCCGTCATTTTTGCCGTCCTCGTCCTCTGGAGCTGAAAGACACCACATCACACCATCAGCAGCAAGTACAACCACACAAACTGACCCAGGGGGTTATGGGTTCAATCCCTAGCCGGGTCACACCACAGGCTTTATGAAGGGTTCTGCAGCGAAGGGCGAGAGCAGTCACCCCATCTACGGGGTACCAAACCGCAGCTTTGTCCGCGATGCCAAAGAGCCTGGGTCTTTGGCGTCGTGGTCAAAGCTGCAGTTTGGTACCCCGTAGACCCGGGTTCGAGGCCGCATGGGGTGACGGCTCTCGCCCTTCGCTACAGGTTCCCACTGCTTCTCTGCTTGGAACGTATAATAATAAACTGACTGTGGGTGATGACCCTGTTACAGGCTGCCTTCCTCTCCAGGGCATATGCTTCTACATTAGCTCCTTCACACTACTGCAGATACTGGGGTTACTCCAAAATCAAGAGGCCCCTGGTTCAGACAGGGCCTTCAGGCAGAAGTTCACTGGTCCAAATTCTGAGGGGGCTCCTGTCCTTGGACTCAGCAAAACGCTTTACCTTTACAGCACAAACTCAGGTGTGGAAACCATCTCTGGGCATCTTAGTTTGGAAGGTTTAATTCATTTTGACAGCATGAAAATGGCACCCACCATAAACGCTCTAATGAACTGGAGAATACGGAATACTGATTGTGCTGTGGTTGTGTGCTTGCTGAACTAAAGCTCTGGTATTTCCCTTGATAATATTGAGTGTGACATCATGCTACAGAGAGGCAGGTCCTGGTGACAGAAATAGCAGGCATTGTTTCGGGGAGAATACACCACCTGATATCGGCGTGATAAAGAGCCCGCTTTGAAATGACCCCCCCCCCCATCCCCAACTGGCAGAATACACAGACACGCAATGGCAAGCACAACAATGAAACCAAAAAGTGTATGTGTGTGTATCTGTGTATCTGTGTGTGAGTGAGTGTGTGTGTGTGCGCGCCTGTCTGGGTGTATGTAGTGCAATTTCTGTGCGTGTGTATGTGTCTGCGAGTGTCTCACATGAAATTCAGCCAAAGAACCAGAGAAACGGCACTAGGCTTACTCAGAACCAGTCTGCTGTTAATCGAACACTGGCAGCAAACACCATACTGCCATCAGGACTGTTACACCAAATCCTTCTCTGTTCCAACTGTAAATCATTCTACAGGACAGAAAACTGAAATGGAAAGAAACGTTACTGTTCTGCCTTAAATCATTAGATGAGAAGAAGAACTGGACAGAAGTTTCAGTTTAACACTGAAGGGCCTACAGCGGATGCAGGCGTTTCTGAAGTTCATTGCTTGTATGCTGTGTGCTAACGTCACGGGCCCAGGCAGGCAGCCATACCCTCGTCCTTCTCTTGCATCTCTCCCTCCTCCTGGAAGTCCACCTTCTTGGGCTTCTTCTTCTTGGCCGGCAACATCAGGTCCAGGTCCTCCTCCTCTGCTGCCTCGGGCTGCTCGCCCTCGATCTTCAGCTCCTGGGGGGGCGGGGGTTAGTGGCACGGCTGTGTGTATCACATGCTCAACAACACGAATAAATACTGAGAACTCACTGACGTTTTCAGCCAATACAACTACTGTACTTAAATACGCACTGGTGTTCTGTGATGTAAATGTTGTGCAAGGCAGGTACATGACATAAACAAAATCTATTTGTTTTCCTGTTTTCCTGAATTTGTGGAATATAAAAAGCACATGTCAAGTAAGATGGTGCATGAGACATTCACATATTCACTGCAGTCACTTCTTGTAAGCAGTGCTGACCTTTAAACCTTCCTCCAGGTCATTGTCAAAAACCTTCTTGGGTTTCTTCTTCTTCTTTTTCTGATTGAAAAAGTTCAAATCGTCCAGATCATCTGAAGGCTCTGAGGAAATAAATTAATACAAACTTAAAAGATGAGCTGACATGGGGCCTTTCCATGCCATGGACCAACATCTGAAATCAGTCTTATATAGTATACACTTTCGTGTCGTTCTATTCAATGTCTGTAAAATTCTTTAGTTAACAGATGATCAGTGGTAGCTAAGCTTCCGTCACATGTAGCCTGTGATACATTCCAAGCACCACTGGTAGCCCACAGCTCCTCTTCCTCAGCAGGGACTATAATGGACAACAGCATGGCTCGGTGGTAAACAGGGCTGGTAACTGGCTGCCAATTCAACTACCAGGTGGGGAAGGTGCTTAACCTGACGTGTTTCAGTAAACATCCACCTTGGGGGAGCCAAGCGGCTCAGTCAATGAAGACATTTAGACACTCTGGGCTCATCTCCAGCTGCTCCATCAGATGCTAATGATGATGGCGAGCCTAATATGAACAACAGGTAATTCCAAAGTGCCCAGCAAGAAAGGCAAGAAAGTGCCAAAGAGGGAAGTGTCCTGGTACCTGTACACAGAAGGTGGTATCAACATTAGCCATATTTGGCTGTGCGGGTGATTACATTTCAAAAGGGAGGTTTAAGTGCCAGCTACTTTAATCAAGCCCGGTGGATAGCGACCAAAGAAACGTGGTCCTGGAACTGTATGTCTGTGTCATGCGTGTCCCCTGGCAGACAGAGAAATGCATTCAACGCTGTAACCTCAGCCCACCGTGCTGTCAATCAAGAGAATGAAGGCTGAGGCGCAGTGAGAAAGGCTTAGTGCACCCTGATCAAAGGCGTGAATCAAACCTCCGCTTTTGACATTTGTCTGCATACGTTACCGCAGTTTCAAGCGTACTCCTCACAGCAAGCTGCAGCAGCGATTGCTTTCCCATTGCATCAGTAGCTTATCAGAGCTGTGTCACACGGGGTCGGAAATGACAGACTTTATGGTCCCTCACCCTTTTTCTTGCCCTCGTCCTCCTCCAGGTCCAGGTCGCGCTCCTCCCCGCCGTCGGGCTCCGCCTCCTTGGCCTCCGGCTGCTGGGTCTCCTCGCCGAGCCCATCTCCCCCGTCCTCGTCCAGCATGAAGGGCTTCTTCTTCTTTTTCTTCTTCCGGGTCATGGTGGGGTCAAATATCATCTGCAGAGCACCACGGAGAGTGAAACGGTTGGGCAGTCTGTTTTATTTCGCACAGCTTTTGAAAAATGCGAACCAAGCAAAATGTACACTGAAAAGTCGTGAGTGCTGAGACCGTTATCCAGCAGCGAGGGGGCAAGCACACTTCAGCGAACACTCTGCATGGCTGGATAATTAACGCATCTACCCGAGTACAATCATCCGGGCATCACTAAAACAAGAGTAAGAAACTGAACGACAAAGAGTAGCATGTTAGCTAACAACCTCGTCTGAATGCTGACATCGACCGTGTTTATAACAACGAAATGACATGACAGGCGAAACAACCAGTTATTCAACAAGGGATTAGATATAGGTTTGTCAACAATATTTCCTTAGCTAAAATCAATCTCGCTAGCTGCGACATTCGATACGAATATTGCATAATGGCTAACGCGATCCAGCTACATAATGGAACCTGAATATGAAAAAGCACGTGATAGTACGATCCTTAAATAGATATATAAATGTCTGAGTGAAAACAGTCACACCCCAGTTATCTGACTATAGCAACTACTAGTTATCAGCAGGCCTAGCTTCATTAAACCAATTACGTAGCCTAGCTATCTTAGCCGAACAACACTGCTAGCTAGCCACATCGATAGCCCCACTGCCAGGCGTTAGCCGGGTTAACGAGTCATTCTTGTCAGTAGTGTCCGCTAGCTACCAAAACTAACAATCAAATGCTGACGGGCTAAAGCAGCGTCTATAGAAACAGCATTCATGCGGAAACAGCCCTCGCTAAACGTCCTGTTTTTCCCACTCTGCGGAGCACCATGTGGGAAGCGCGCCGCTCGCCCGGGAGCCGAGCCTCGCAGCCCGCTGGCTAGGCCAAAGCCACCCCCCACTCCGCCACCGCCTCTCTCTCTGGCTCTCCAAACACATGTACGGCGACGGAACAAGCAGGGGTAAAATACAGCCGCTTACCTCGTCCCCCGACATGTTTGCTGTGTGGTAGTAAACTTTAGTGCTGATTTAACGCCGCCTCTGTCTCTTCTCCGTGGCCTCGCGAATGCGCTTTCTTGCATCAGCTGCGGGTCAGCAGTGCGCATGCGCGGACTTCCGTTCAGCCACCGCGCATGCGCGCGATGGTAATGTGCGGCACGCGGCGTGTCGGACCCGCTGACGTCACAGATTTTTCACGAAAGAGGCAGCCAATCACCGTGCCAACCAAAATTATAACCGCCGGTGTGTACTGTGTTTACTTGTCTTCATATTTTTTGACGCTAAATTGAATTTAAACTATAAATTATGCCAACCTGTTGTGGCAACACAAAGAAACTAAAATAAAATATATTTTGTGGGGGTTACTCAATGCATTGGAATTGCCCAAAAGTAAATCTGTAGGGGTTTGTTATATCTCCTGGAGTTAAGATTAATATTGACAGCCGTTAAGACTAAATTCTGCCGTGTTTAAGAATTAATTTTACTAAACTTTACTCGGGAATCTGAGGTTCCTTTTAATTGTGAGATAGCTGAAAGTGTTATTTGGCAGGGATTACAAAGATTTTAACAAAAGTGTCTATCTTGCCTTTCAGATTTATTTTCACCATTAATGCTCATGTCAGCAGCATATAAGATATGGAAACAGGTAACAACCTCTGTGACATCCATGACATAAATTCACATCTCAATTTCATGCTGTTTCCTGGAGCACCATATGACAGATTACTGCAGGGAAAACAGCCACAGCTCTCTGCTGAATAGGAATTTGAACCAGATTCAGATTGAGATTGAGTGCATGATATCATCCAGAGGTCTGCAGCAGCGGAGAGGGTCTTCAGCGTGTACATGTACCTGCCTTGCAACATACCAGACGAGACCCCATGGAGACAGCACCTGAGTACAACTCAAACCTGCAAGTCTTCATCTTGTCCCGATTTTGTCTGTTCCATCACCCTACCAATATACTATCCTGTTTCTCTGCCTTTCTTCTTCTCCTCCACCTCCTTCCTGTCCCTGGTCTACTACTGTGGGGCCTGTGAGGGCTGGCAAATTGAAGGAGGGGTTGATTTGTGGCCATTGATGGTAAATGCAGAGCTCTGATTCGCTGTTTGTTAGCTTGCTCCACCTCCTTTTCTCTGATGGACCAGTAGGATGACTTGCCTGCTAAATTCGAGGAAGCCTGCCTCAGTGCAGTGCTTCAGGGTTTCATTTCCATCATGAAACACAGGCTTCAATCTAACCATGAGTGTAAGTATTACCATTTTTAGATTCTGATTCATCATGATGAAATGTGTTATTATTGAAAACATATATATAGTACATTTTGCACATATAGTGCAAAATGACATGTAATATATCCAGTAATTATTTACACAAAGTGCTGCAGCAGTTCATTTGAAAACTCATCTAAATGTCACTGTAGTTCTATGAACACTATCACAGCCTTCACATTCACACACACACATACCATCTTCTTGAAATGGGATCATGTCTTTGTTACATAAAAGGTTTCACATAAAATGCCTTCTGTTCAGTTGTCCTTGCTAGTATGTGCACTATTATTTTCAACACCTGACACACTGATGAGACAAGTAACAAAAAATGAATCAAGAAGTTTAATGCTCATTCAAATAATAGTTTCATCTGGATAATTAAAACATACAAATGCATACATGCCACTTCGTGTTACATCTCGCAAATATCAATTTACACTGCAGTCCTATGTAGAAAATGTACAGCATGTTTGTGTAAACTAACAGTTTAATCCTTCAAATTCCAATGCAGTCTGCCAGTCTGAATGTGATACAGCAAATACAAACCTGTAGTTAATACAGCCACAAATCTTTTTCCTTCTCATTATGCAAACTGAGTGGAAAAAATGCTTTTCCCAAAGCAGAGAAACATCCAGATGAACAACTAATGGTCAGATAATCCAGCACAGATGGATGTGGGAGAACCTGGGAGACTGAGAGCCAGTTCAGATTTTTCTCTTTTATGCTGTCAGCGTAACCTGCATGCTTTGCATTGCTTGCTAGTATATACAGGGGACCGCATTAGTGTTGAAGCAAGATGCAAGCAATGCGATAATTTGACAACAGTTTAATTCAGGTGTACCACAGGGACAAGGACAGGAAGTGAGGTATGGAGAGAGAGTTTTGGGAGGTTGCCAAAGACATAAAATAAAATAAGAGACAATTAAACACCTCCAAATGAGTCATGGACACACACAACAGCAAAGATAAGTGCTTTAAAGATGACTGTGGTACATAAATTGATATATATATATTTTTAAATCTTAAACCGGTCAAACAAGAACGTACAGACATAGTCTTAGGGAAAATGATGTGGGGATCATCAAACAGCAGCATGGCATAAAAATAATGTCCAAATTCAGCAAGAACAAAAAGAATAATAATCTTAAATAATTCTAATTCCCTCACTCACATGACTGTAGAAATGTAATCTGAACAAGAACAGTCTTCCCTCCTACCACACCTCCTGCAGTATTTTTGAAAGCTTAATGACAGGAGAGGTATGTGGTCCACATCATGTTCCTGTTACTCACTTCCGGTACATTTTTCTCATTTTCTTTCCCAGCTGTAAAACGTTTCTTTGAATAATACACAAACACTGAACGGAGAACTAAAAGCAAAACGGAAAAATACAGATAAAAGGACTGCTTATCCTCTGGAAAAAATGGACACCTACTTACGTATGCCTTACGCCTTGGAGTCTTGGTCGGCTTATTTTATCACCACCAAAATACATTACATGGAGTTTCTCTCTAAGAGGAAGTGTGTGGGAAGAACAGCAATGGCTTCCAATTATGAGAGAAGGGGCGCAGCGAATGTCGTAGCTTAAGGTTGGATGTAAGGCTGTGGATGTGTCAAGGACATACAGAAACACACGGACGTTTCAGAGGAACAGTATTGAGCTGAGAGGCTTCTTTCTTCCTGTTATTATACAAACCACTGCACCTCTTGTCTGCTTTGGGTTGAAATCCACAGCTACAGGTAGCTGGTTATTCTTTTTTTAGTGTTTTCCTTTTTTGTTTCTTTTGTTTCGTTTTCACAAAAAACAAGCACACCACTCATCAGAAAGTCCTCTCTCTTTCTGCTGCACACAGGCTACATGGCCTCCATGGCCCAACGCTCCAGGTCCTTCATGTCATCTTCATCCTCCTCTTCCTTCTTCTTTGCTGTGAACAGAAATAAGACCCAGGAGGAATTATTAAACTTTGTCCACCTCTACAGACAGGCAATGCGCAGAGGCAATCACTAGACCTGCAGTTTCCTGTGATTACAGGAATCACGGTTAATGCACCTTACTCACTTCGCACAAAGCAGCTGTTTCTGAGCTCTCCCCTGTGCATATGGGACATGTCATGTTCTCAACGTCTTCCACACTTTTAGATGGGAGACGGTGATGCGCATGTATTCATTACAGTGCAAGTGTCCCCGGTGTGATGGTTATACCAGGGAGGTGTATTTTGCACAAAAACCCAAAGAGCAGTTTGAAGCAAAAACTTCACCATGATGCCGTCATTCCACCCATGTTGAGCACACAGCCTTTCCCTGTCTGTTGTTATTCTCTATGTTGTTGCTCACTGCTATTCTGGCAAAAGCGCTAAACAGACCTGATTATGCTCTCCTCATGGTCTCACACGCTGGACAGCCGTGAATACAGGGGTGCTACCGCAGCATGAGCTCCAGGTGGGCTTTACCTGGTCTGGCAGGTAACGATGTGGAGGGCACGCTGGGGAGAGGGACATTCTCTGTGCCGCCGATTTCCAGCAGGTTTTTGTCTAACTCCTCCTGTTCCAGCTCTTCCAGCTCCGCCATGAGTTCATCCTAGAATGAGAAACAGTCAAGCCGCTGTGATTAACATTTGAATAACAGCAGCTTCCAAGTGAGAAGCGCTATGCTAACAAAAATGAGTCTCAACTCTCAACTCAATACACTGGCAGAATGGAAGTGATGTTCTGAGTTTCACTGCTTTAACCCCTCCTCCTACCTCATCAAATTCCTCTCCGAATCCCACAGGCTTTGAGATGGCGTCCGAGATCTCCTGTGCCAGCTCCTGCTGCTCGGTGATGTCCTGCATCAACTCGTCCACCTTATCGATGTCCCTGAAACACGAAGCCCAGGACACATGTGACACGGACTGCGAGGACCGGCAGGAACGCTAATGACAGAGCCGAGTGACACGGGGGGGGGGGGGGGGGGGGGGGGGGATGGGGTGCTCACATGTTTTCGTGGGCCCCCTTCATGGCCTTGGCGGCCAAGCCCATGTTCTTGAGCACCTCGGTGTTGGTGTTGGCATTCTCTAGCGCCTCCCTCTGGAACTCGATGGTGGAGAGCGTGCCGTCGATCTGCGCCAGCTGCTTTTCAAAGCGCTTCTTGCGCTTCAGGGCCTGCAGGGCGGCTATGTGACGCACAGGGCAGAGGGGTGAGAACCACAAGCGCTGCACTAGCTCCTCGGCACAGGGGAAGACTCTGCCTTGCACATACTTCCCCACCATGGAAAGTCACTTTTTGATCATGAACTTAAAACAACATATAGCATAGAATGTCACTGATGATGAGATTTAAAAGGTGCAGCCTTAATGGATATTGTGGCATACAAGGAGATGACAATCCTGGAGCATCAGAGATGTGTCTGGTGTTTGGAGGTTCTCTATGACAGAACCATTCGATCACAGATTTAATAGAACCCAAAGGACAGGGCATTATAGCTGCAAGAAGGAAAGGGCACTGTTCACTGTTCAGAACTGCAAGTAAGAGCATTTTCGCCATCTAGTGGTGGAATACGGTATTCTGACTATGAGGTGGGAGCCACTCACGCCTGCATAATGAGGGACATTAACTTATCCTTTCTGGAGCTGCTTCCTCCAGTTCCAACCACAAACTACCATGCTTCAATGATTCAGAGGTACACATTTAAATGCTATTCAAGGAAACGTATGCCATTTTCATTGCTTTGTGCCGTAAGTCATTTTCTTGTGTGGTAGCTGGGTAACATTTGACGAAAGTTTGATGGAAAGTCATATTTTTCTCGCATACCAGGCAGTGATCGATCAATAATTGTAGTCTAACTTGTTTCCATTATTATGACAGTGATGATCGTTTACAGGCTAACAGGTATCTTGTTGTACAAGTAAGCTAAACGGTTAACTTTAGCTATTTTGTTTCATTATTTTAGCAACGCAAAACATTTTTGCCGATACTCTTTTTTAAGGCAACCAACTCTTAAAGACTGTCACTGCATAGCCCTCTGTCACGAAAGCGTAGTTAGCGATCCGTTAGCGTTAGCTAGCTAGCTTTTATCACCTGCTGTATAACGGTACTGTATGCTGCATAAATATAAGTTGGCTAACGTTACTTAGCTGGCATGCTAGCCAGCCTTTCCTGTCCAGCTATGCACCTAACGTTAGCGAGCTAGTGCAACCTGCGCTGCCGTTATATAGGAGGTGCATCCGTGGTTGTCTGAGGTCTCACCTCTTTTGTTTTTGGTGCCGTTCCTCTTTGCGGTGAGTAGCTCCTCGTCGATCTTTTTCTCTAAATATTCCTGTTTCTTGGTCAGCATCTCCTCCGTCTCCCGCAGCCGCTGGATCGCCTCCTGTGGGCTCGGGGCTTTCCCCCCTTTCCCCCCGCTGCCGAACAACTTTCCGAACAAAGACATTCTGACACCGGCAGATTTCCCTCTAACACTAAATAATACGCTCTAATAGCCTTTACTATACGACTTAAAGGGTATAGGTGAAAAGCTACTTATTTATCGCGTCTCATGGACTCCCTGCGTTGTCACCCTGTCCTGGCCTCAGTTGTTGATATTTCCTGCTCCACCAGGCCCCATGATGTCATCACGTCACTAGGGGGTGATGTCACTAGAGGGTGGAGTCATGCTCGTGTTCCTGTTTCTCTGATGGATTTGTGAGTAGAGTCCAACAATCTGGATACACACAGCACCACCTGCTGGCGTGGATGACTCTATCGTTGTAACCCCGTCACATACAGAAGTTGCGAGAGCAGTTTATGGACGTCCTGGTGACCGAAGGGTGAGCCACACCCACGACGTAAGAAAAGTTTTTACCTCCTATCTTAAAAGCCCGAGCCAAATCTCCTACAGTGTGGGACAATAAAGTGAATCTTGATCTTGATCTTCAATATTGATTGTTTGCTTTGCTTTGGCTACGCACCGCTGCAAAACGCGAATGCACGTGCATACACGCTTCTCAGCAACAAACTTTTTTTTTTGTTTTTTTAAACATAAACACGAAATCAGATCACAGTTTATTCCAGAACAAGGTGGTGTCATATCTGTATTTATTTAAAATAGAAAAAATATATTCCGACATTATATTAGTCCTCAGTTAATGCTTGAACCATGTCCACAGTCTTTGATTTACTTAATCTGTATTGCCACATCCAGCTGTATAAATGGATGATATGTAAACTAGGTCAACAGGTCTTGTTTTCTTTAATGGTTTAATGTACTTGTGTCTCTACCAGCTAGCTTGTACCTTGTCTGGCCACCTGTTGAAACTTGGTCATTCAGCGCTTACATTATTGTGCCGCCTTGTATGGCTTTCGCTTTTGTTGTACTCTGCCTCACTTGTAAGTCACTTTGGATAAAAGCGCCTGCCAAATGAATAAATGTAATGTAATATAATGTAAATGTAATAGGTCTGGATAAGAGCGTCTGCTAAGCAAATCATTCAATATAAGCTTATATATGGCTGACATATCTTCTGACAGTTTGCATGATGGAAACCCAAAAATCATTTCAGGCAAAAATCTATTTGTTTGACTCTTTAGCAAGTTGATGTCTGAGAAGTTAGCCGCACTTTAAACAGGTTTCCTGCAATGCCCGTCTAAAAACGTCATGTGCTGACCTACAACAGACAACAGACTTTTATATGGACACGAAGGACCTCATAACAAACCGTCGTAGTAATTTATTGTATGTAAATAATAATACTTATATACACGGTTTACCACTCTCTGCGATTTCAATTACTGAAAAGGCTTCGTGCAGCTGTAATTTCACTCTGAGACACATCTGTATTGGTTTTTGGTCTGCCTGTCTGTCTCATGCTTTCTGGGCTTCCGTGCGTGACCGGCAGACGCCTGACAGGCGCGGCCCCCCGACAGGCGCGGCCCCGATGTGACGTCACCGAGAGCCTCGTTCTGATCTCCTTCCTGCTTCGTCACAGCTGCTAGCGCTGCTCAAGTCGCGCCTTCCCTGCTAGTTAGCTAGCTAGCCAGCTAGATTTTTCCACTGACCCAGAGACTGGATCATCATATATATTGCAGTAACATTTGTAGAGACAACTCAGTGAGCCTTTGCAGTCTGAAAAAGCACTAGAACCGCCGGGACATGGCCAGACAAGAGCAAGTCCTCCTGCTGGATCCGCCACATGAGCTGAAATTCCGGGGTAGGTGTAAGGGGGGTGGCCCCGATCTGCGAGTCTCCAGGCTTTAGGCTGACAAAAAGAGGCTGCATTTGTCAGCCGGGCAGTTTCCATTAGATCGTAGCTTGCAAACCGATGCGGAAGGGGCTTCTTTGTGATTGTTACATGGTATAAATGTTGCAGGGTAGTTTCCCCAGCCTTCTGCATTTCCCTCGCTGCTGTAGCGTATAGAGAAACAGGCCCCGGTCATCCGTGTGCTCTCCTCCTTGGCCGGGGCTGCAGTATTAGCTAGCCTCTTAGCCGGCTAGCTCCATGATGCGGCCTAACGAGCTGGGGGTATTCGAAGCGAGCTTGCCAGCGACAGCCGGTGACACACTGACGGAACGCGGCTCTGTATGTGTTGTTCCCCCACCCCTCAATCAACGACTCGGTGAAATATCCCGTCACTGAAGCTGAATGTGTTCTGAAAGCCATTAAGATGCATACGCATTTAAACCTTCCTGCGTTGCCAGTCCCCCCGGACAGTATTCCGACGTTATATCTGGGTAGCTGTAGATAGCTTAGCGGTAGCAGGAGCGGGACCCGCTGCAGCGCATCTGCCCCCGGGGCCGCCGGATGCCCGGGTGGAGCAGCTGCAGCCGAGGCATGCTGTGCGTCCTCACCCATGCCATCTCTGCACATCTGCGCCTGTGTGCTGGAGCTGCAGGGTCGCAGCAGATAAATCAGCTCTGGGTGGCTATGGGTGCTATGACATCGCGTCTTTGTTAGTCGGGATGGTTAAAACGCAGCTTCGATAGCCGGGTAGGCCAGCTACAGTATGTGCTTTTGGAAATGACATTTTGAATAGGCTCCGTTTTGGCTGGCCCCTGTTTAATTCTTAATCCGCACGTCGCTGGATGCCAGTCTCGGTACCAAACAGGCCCTTCTCTGCTGCGTGATTACAGATGGCTCTGGTTCTATTGCTCGGACCTGTGAAGCACCTCAGACGTTATTAATTATTCTGGACTCAGCACTGCAGTGTGCAGTGAAACTGCCATGATGAAAACTCAGATACTGTTGTTTCGGCGCTATTTGAGAGTTAATAATGCAAATGGTAAAATGACGAATCAGCATAGCCTGAAATGTAATTCGTAATCAGTTGTGATTCTCTTAACACTGATGAGTTAACTCCACGGGTGAGTATGTGCTGGTGTCTGAGTGAGTGTACAGTACTGATACAGGGTTATTCCCCATTCATCAGGCTGGTGTCTTTGTCTCCCCCAGGTCCTTTCACAGATGTGGTGACCACCACGCTGAAGCTTGCCAACCCCACAGATAGGAACGTGTGTTTCAAAGTGAAGACTACAGCGCCGCGACGGTACTGTGTCAGGCCAAACAGCGGCGTGATCGACGCGGGAACCTCTATCAATGTGTCCGGTACGCTGTCACAGGAGGGAGTCCCAGCCCTGAGAGCACGCCTGGTCAGGGAGAGAGAGACTCACAGAGAGAGAGACTCACAGACACAGTGAGAGACAGACTGATGGACAACAAGCAGGAGAGTAACAGATTGACAGAGACGCACAGAATGACAGGCAGAGAGGAAGAGATGGACGGAGTGACAGGAAGAGAAGGAGACTAAGATAGAGGGAAGTGGTAGTGCAGGTTGTTGAGGACAGTACTAAAGGTAGGTTCAGAACATGAGCAGAGCCTGTTCTCTAGATCCAGTGTGTTGAATCTGCAACAACAGGTGGTTAAGGGTTCCCAGCCGGTGCGCTGATCAGAGGGTGAGGGTGTGGAATGTCACCTGTTCCATGGGAAGCATGCGGTGCAGGGCAATGCAGACAGGTAGCCGCAGGGCTTTACACCTGCGGCAGCCTTTGTTCTGTGCGAATGAACAATGGCGAGCTTTCGCACTGACGGGAAGGAGGAAGAGGCTGTGGGAGGATTCAGAGAGAGGTCAGTAAAGCCCCAGCCCTGGGGCTTCGAGAGGGAGTTCCACATCAGCGGTTCCTCTCTCCTCTCAGCCTGAGGTGTGTCCTCAGTTCACGGTTCCTCCTCACACAGCCTCGGTGAGGTCACAGGAGTAATGCGTGCAGGGGGGTCATCTCCACAGGTTCTAAAACTGTAATGAAGTTTCTCAGGCTTGACAGCCATCAGGTGTGACCATCAGTGCAGATGCCTAATTGTACACAGTGGTAACACTGGCAGTGCCTGTATTATTGAATGTCTGCTGCAAGGTTTGAACCGCAGCCCTCCCTATGGGCGTGGCACAGTGAGAGCTGTGATTGGCTCACTGAGGTAAAGACCAGGGCTCCCAGCTGAGGGAACGAATCAGACTCTTTCTGTCCATGACCTGCCTTCTCTGCTGTCCTTTTAAGTCTGAGTCATGCTCAACATGCATAGATTCAGATTGTGTTGCTTGCCGACCTCACCTTTCAAACAGGCACACAGTGGCATTGTGGGCTGTGTCCACACAGAGTCCATACCAGCACTTCATCCACATCCACACAGCTCCACGCATTGGAGTCCATTAATCAGTCCAATGCATACAGAGTAAAACTTAAAAACAGTTACAGACAAAGTACAGTTCAGTGGTTATTTGGCTATTTGATATTTACCATTTCTGAAACTTCAGTACTTTAAATAGGTCTGTTGTAATCATGCATTCCTTCTCTAGTAGCAAGCGTGGTTATGTACATTTACACGTTTGAAGTACTGCCACCACATTTTCAGATACTGCCCCCTCAGTGTAGGATGTGGTACTGCACCTCCCGGTCTGGTTTGGCTGCAGAATGAGGCAGACGCATTCTCCCATAGTCTGGCGTGAAAACGTCACTGCTGTGGCTTGCTGTGAACAGCGTGCTCTGAGCGGCGTGCTGGGGCTGGGCGCGGTGGGCATATTGCATTTCCCGGCTCAGCTGTGAACACTATTTACCGCCCGGAGCTCCGCTTACCGCCGCCCAGATCGGGTGTCAGCGCCACAGCTCAGGGGACAAAGGGCCCCATCAGTCATTGGCCTCCCTGACAGCAGCCCCCCCCCCCCTTTCCCCGCCCCCCCTGCTCCCCCCCACCCCGCCGTCTGCCTCGGCTGTTTGCTCTCATCGTATGTTTTGTTACGTGGCGCCTTTTGAATTGTTAACGTGTCTGAAATCCCGGAGTGTTAGCGTATCAGTCGTGTAAACACTGTGTGGTTGTCGCACGTTGTCCTTTTCTGTGGATGGTAATCAATCAGAGTTTAAGAGCCTTGATTGGGAAGGATCAGCTAATCACACATGAAGGAATAACTCCACTGTGCTGTACAGTACACAGGCATTACAGCAAATGGAAATAGGGTCAACGTTGTCATTACTAATAAAAGAACTGCATGAAAGCAAAATACTGAATACTACAAAAGGAAGAAATATTGCCAGTTGTTTTGCCATGAAAGAGCAAGCATGGAGTTTCAGTCTGTAGCTGAGAGAGTGTAGAGGGTAGAGGTTAATTTCAGATAGACGTGCTGTCCTAGGCAGTCCAGAGAAAGACAGAGACATGTTTCATGTTAGCAGAACCCAAGGCCTCATATTTTTTGTGCTTCTGTGTTGAATAATTGTAGCTCACGCTTCAGAGACTCGGCAAAGGCAGACCTGCTCAGACACGTTTGAAAGTAAAAGGGTTATAAAGGGGTTAAAAAGGGTTAACGTTCAGGAGGAGGCTGCAAGTGGACAAAAGAGCCAGTGGGAAAAGGACCAGGTCATGTGACGGGGGACATGAGGCAGCCGTGTAACACTGCACCTGCTCTCTCCCAGTGATGCTGCAGCCGTTTGACTACGACCCCAACGAGAAGAGCAAACACAAGTTCATGGTGCAGTCCATGCTGGCGCCAAACGACATGACGGACATGGAGGCCGTGGTGAGTGCTCTCCCGCCCTGCTCTCCCGCCCTGCTCTTTTGACCTGCCCATCAGCCCTTTTACACAGCTGGATCTGTAGCGTAGAATCTTGGGGTAAGTGGGAGGAGTCTGGCTGCAGGCCAGAGCCAGAGCCTTCAGCTGGAGCTGCTTGCTGTAGAACTCCAGCTTGAGGTTCCTTTAAATGGCTCATGTTCAGATCAGTGCAACACCCATAACCCCGCGACACAGGAAGTTGAAACGGAATAAATTACATCACAAAGTGAATAAATGGGATTCTGTGAAATGGATGCTTTTATAATCAGTTAGTTGGGTCAGTGTTACGCTCTTGTTACATTGAGTGGGTTTGTGTAATTTATACTTGTGTTTTGTACCCCCTAAGTGGCAGCAGATAAACTGATTCCTAATAAACTGGTCATGAAATAACTTGAACTTAAAGTGCGTATTACAGAAATAGTTTTATTTAAATTGATTTCAATTCATTAAATTAATATTTAAATCAAGTGTCAAGATTTTATACTTCATAAGACTGTGTGTTACTTGTGTTGCTAGGAAGAACATGCGCTGTCAGTTAATTAAAATTTTCCCAATGCATGCATGAAAAACCAGCAGTCTGAAACACTGGCGTTTGCACCGGCTTTGGCAGCTCTATTTGCGTGGTCGCTGGTGGATATGGGTGTTGGCCCAGAACATCAGGGTCAGCGAACTGATAATTGTGATGTCACAGCTGTGATGCGGGTTATGATGTCACCGCTGCTCTGGTCCTTCACTCTGCAGTGGAAGGAGGTGAAGCCGGAGGAGCTGATGGACACCAAGCTGAGGTGTGTCTTTGAGATGCCCTCGGAGAACGAGAAAACGGTGAGCCACGCCCCGTCGTGGAGGTCCCCCAATCACACGCCCGTCTTTCATCACTGCATTGCATTTCCGTCAGCCAATCAGCTTTTACTTGGTTTAGAGACCAATTAGATCACCACAGAGCACTGTTTCCAGAGGGAATTAAAAACAGAAAAACCCAAAGTGAGATGGAATAGGGAAAAACATGACATTGCGGTAGCTCAGGACCCACAATGCTCCCTCAAGCCATTTGTGTATTTTTCAGTTCCCATTTTAATACAATGATGTGAATCCTTTGGACGGCTCATTTGTAAGGACAACACAGACTCTCAGAACGATGAGCTCAGTCAGTCTGTTTGCTTAGCAGATGCTCGGATCCACAGTTACCAACAAACCATCCATTTATACGGATGGACCATGTACCATTTTTAAGGATACAGTAGCAATACTCCACACAGGAATCAAACCGCAGTCTTTGGGTTATAAGACCTGATCCTTGTCACTACAACACACAGGACACATAAAGTGTTACTTACTACAGAGTAGTCAAGCTCTTCACTGAGAGAGACCATCAGTCTAGAGCGTCTGTACGTCAAGTTGCTCATCTCCCAGCGACTCACATAAATCTTGTATTGTTTTGTTCTTTGTACATCGGCTGCAGCACGACATTGAAACCAACAAAGTCCATGCCGCCAGCGTGCTGAAGTCCGAGTCGGCGTCGCTGAAGTCGGCCAGCTCGTCGCTGGACGACTCGGAGGTGAAGAAGATCATGGAGGAGTTCAAGCGCCTGCAGACAGAGGTGCAGCGACTGCGAGAGGAGAACAAGCAGATGAGGGTGAGCACAGCTCCCTACCTCACTGGGACGGGCTCGCCCAGTTCTCTGGGCCTGCTTGCAGCCCATCCAGGTTACTAAAGGAGCTGTGAATCTGCGCAGAAGGTTTCACAGTGGACAGGAACTGGATGCGCTGAACACTGCGCTCTCTCACTCCCTCCCTCTCCCTCTCCCTCTCTCACTCCCTCCCTCTCCCTCTCCCTCTCACTCTCTCACTCTCTCTCTCACTCTCTCTCGCCCCCACACAGGAAGATGACGGACTCCGCATGAGGAAGAGTGCCCTAATGTCCTCACAGCCCGCCTCCTCCTCTTCCTCAGTCTCTGTGATGAGGGATGAAGGTCCCGGCACTAGGATCCTGGCGCTGTCTGTGCTGTTCTTCGTAATCGGCGTGATCATCGGGAAGCTGCTCTTGTAAGAGACGGACGACGACAGCATGTTTTTCGCGGATGAAACGGGAGAGAGGGAAAAGGAATGCTTCTGGAGATTTGATCAGAATGCCGTATCGTATGGATCCAATCTGAATAGCGAAATTGTGTAAAACTAATAAAAAAAGAAGGTAGTCCATTATGTAACAAAAAAAAGAAAAAAAAAGTCACAGGTCTTGCCTTTTAATCGTTATCATTCTGTTACCCTCCACCGTCCCGCCTCCAGCTGCACAGGTCATGAGTTGGGGGTGTAACAAATCTGTACAGTCAGAGAAATCCAGTCATTCTCATAATGTTAAAGAAAGCAAATGCTTTTCTAACAATGGAGAAATAATGTGACTGACTCCAATGTTGAAATGGCGTTGTGTCAATGTTGTTTTAATCACTTTTTTGTTTTGTCTTTTGTTTTTTTTGGAGGAGGCTGGTGCAGTCTCTTTAATAGTAGGATAACTCTAAAATGGGGGATGGTCAAGATGCAGTAGGAGAGCCCCCTGGTGGAGGGAGGGCAAACTGCTGGAATCAGTGGCTTAGCGCAGTACAATGCAAGTCCTCCTGTGATCTTGTGTCTGATAAGACAAATATGTCTGATACTGCAGCCTCTGAATCTGTTTCCTCTCCCCCCTCAAGCATAAAAATGAGTCCTCCATGAAAAAAAAACTGATGGATTTTTTTTTCTTTTGAAGAATGCTTTCAACATTGCAATAACTCCATTTTTAGGGCTTTTCATTGCAGGATTGCACAACTGTTTAATTATTGCTAGAATTCTTGTGATTTTTTTTTTGTTTTTGATTTGCGCAGAGAGATTAGTGATATGGCTTTGAAACCACCAAGCTCCACAGTGATTAAAGACCGTGAAGTATTGGCAAATTAACAGTTTCCAAAAACAAGCCAGGAAATAAGCCTCTTGTTGTCTGATTTGTACCAGTGGGGGTAGGAAGGGAGTGTTACGAAACCATTTTCTGTGTGTTCCAGGAGAGCAGTGCTGTCATGAACCCCATAAAGGATTGAGCTTCCATGTCAATCACCTGACTCATGTAAACCAATCAAAAGATTTTGCTGTTCATAAAAAAATCACCCATTGGAGGGTTAATGCGCTAAAATTCTGTTGTTCCAATTGGCACATTGTTCCGAAAGAGGAAAAATGGCAGGGTGGTTGTTTTGAAGGCAAACAGCAGCCAGTCTCTTCATGAGATCACTGGTCATCAGGCAAATGGAAAGCTGTGATTGGCTTCTCATGTTGAGGCATACTTATAAAAGGTCAGAGGTCGTCTTTTGTCTATAAGTGGATGAGGAGTCCAGTTCTGTGAAGACGGTTTGAGAAGGCATATGGTTTAGAGTCCCATGATGGTATACGTATGGTTTTATATTTCATATATCAGTGTGACGACATAAGTCATCTATGTTAGTTTTCAGCCAGATTCATCTTTATAGCCACCTGTATTGTCATGTTGACCATTGTAATGCACTCTGTACAAATCAACTTTTTCCTCATATACAGTATCCAGGTGTATTGAGGTGTTGACATATTCTGGATAGCTTAGACTTCTTTGTGTGAGATAACAGCAACAAAAACCTAAATACAAATAAACCCGTCTTCTACAAAAAAGGGACCATTCTGTGACTAGATTTAGGTTCAGTATTTTTTTTGGGTCTTGGCAATAATCAAATCCTGTCTAAGACACACACACCACTCATTTTAAATGTTTTAATTGTTTTTTTTTGCATATCCTGGTGTAAGTGGTATAACATGCTAATAGGTGGATCAGAGTAAGAAGGTCTTTGACCTGATCTGGTGTTGATGGGAGGAAACTGACAGATTGGCAAGGGGCATGCACTTTGTGGGGGGTTGCTCTCTGAGGGGGAGGGGTCAGAGACACTAAGAGCCCTAGCTTTTTAGTGACTACCACCATGACTTTACCACACCCCCTGTGGCAACTATTTTCTGTGTAAATAAACGGTAAGAAATTAATATCTGTAGTGAATCAGTTAACCATGTTGGGACTGCATCGCATCGAAATGAATTCGGTAAATAAAGACCCAACCTCACCTCTTTGTGGGCAGTCCTTCCTTCTTTGTTGCTATGGTTATTTCGCTTATCCTCCTCTGAGATCTCTAGCTGCGTCTGTGGCAGGTCCAGCCGGTTCTCTTCAGGTAAGTCCTCCTCTGTACCTCCACAAACACGTCAGCCACACTCACCAGGTGTGTGCAGGGCATGCGTGGTTATTTAGCCTTACTGATATCTGATGGTGACTGTGCATTTATCTAGGCGAACTATGCCTAGATATCCACTGTTTGCAGTGATGTATTGGTTGGTAACTGTTTGATGTAGTGAGACTGTACCTTCATTCCTCACATGTTTTTTGTTTGTTTTGTTACAACTTTGAGATCACATGTACTGGCCTTTGATTGGCCAAAAGCTTTACATAATGAACATAATGACCAGTTGCGTAAGTGTGTGCTGTCGGCAACTCACCAGTGCCTGGAGTCAGTCCACCTCAGGAATGTTGAACAGTGTTTCACAGCACCGCTTATCTAAAGCGAAAGTTTGAGGACCGCATTTGGGCAAGCATTGGACTTCACTTCCCATCAGCCCCTCTGGCAAATGTTGTGCATCATTTCACCTGCTGAGCTCAGCCCAGATGCCACTCCCTACTCTCCACTGAGGCACTTTCATGTATTTAATTCCATCTGTCACCCTCAGTGTGTGGGAGGGTGGGTGTAGGTTAACATATCCTGCCGCTTGTTCTCCAGCTAATTCTCAACACCGAAGTACTTGCAGCAAACATGTGCCCAGTGGCATTAGAAGGAGTGGACAGATACTCTCGCAGGAAGTGGTTCCCACCACCCATTGTTTCACCTCAGATGTACTTCCTGTGTGAGTGATCATGTGCTGTCAATCACTGCCATTAATGAACCAATGGAAAAAAAAACCCTTTCTCCCTGTAGTGAAGGGGCGAGAGCAGTCACCCCACTCAGCCTTGAACCTGGGTCTACGGGGTACCAAACTGCAGCTTTGACCGCAACACCAAAGAGCCAGGCTCACCCGGGTGGGGTGACTGCTCTTGCCCTTTGCTACAAATGGTGTTAGAGTGGAATGGCTTGCTGTGAGGCCATCGGAGGCATGTCCAGTGTGTGAGCCGTATGAGGGACCCCAGAGATAGGTGAAGCACTGGTGAGTGGGGCACCCTGGGATGGGAGAAATACGGCAAGAGAATGCGTGAGGGACGCCATGGTGCGTGAAGCGCATGGGCGCGCTTCCTGAAGGGGAGGACAGTGTGACAGTGTGCTGTTACTACGGTTGAGTATGATGCGCTCTGACTGCCATACCAACGAGCCTAGCTTTGGTGTCACGGTCAAAGCTGCAGTTTGGTACCCTATAGACCTGGGTTTGAGGCCAGGTGGGGTGACTGCTCTCGCCCTTTGCTACACTCCCTATCGCAAATGACAGACCTTGAATGTACAAGTCACTGAAATGGCATGACAGCTTTTAGGGTATTGTGAAACCTCACAACACACGCCCCTGTCTTTAGTTATTACAAAGTTGGTGCCCCTGAGGACCAGAACTAAGAAAGAACCCTTCCTTACCATCCTCACCACCTCTCCTTGATCAGAACAGTGGAAAGTACCAACCCCACACAGCCCAGCAGCCATTGGTTCAGGGTTACCATTCCACCCTCCAATAGCTATTCCTCAGTTTTATATATATATATATATATATATATATATATATATATATCAGGGGCAAGTAAATGACACTAAATGTTATTACTACACACAGATCATCAGGAGGAAACTGTTCTTTGGTATTTCAAGAAGGGATACACATATAACACAATCTCTGCAGGACAAATGTGACACAGATGCAATGTGGCAACGATACCAAAACCTGCACTTTTTCTGTCAGTGCCGAAGTTACTGCCTCACAAGCTGTGGGCACCCGTTAGTGTTCTCATCTGGTGTAGAGGTTTTTTTAAAAAAAAAAAACAATTTAAAGGTTTAAAAAACAGCTGTTTCTGTTCTTATTTTAGTGGTGCTGCCAGCAACCCCTATTTGCGGCCAAAAAAAGGTTTTCTTAATGTAATAGTAATGATGTAAATTAACAGCATGTAGCTACTCGATAATGTGCATGTAAACTTAGGTTTTCAGTGACTCACCATACAATTCTGGATTGTTTTTAGTGACCCATGTAGCCAAGTCTGCCTCTTTTTTTCCAAGTTTTTAAACAATCCACAATGTAGTTAGTAGAAGTCCTTCAACAGTCCACACACAATGGACACTGATAACTGGGAGCTGATAACGGTAGCAGCAAAAAAAATGTGTGCCACGCATGTACAAGACTCATACAATCAGTGCAAGAATGACAATCATAAAATGTAATGTAGTCCCTATATTTGTGCACTTAACTGCAAAATGACCCCAGAGTTTTTATTTACTCAGTTGGAAAAACTGGCCAAGGTCAGTGATGACCTCATAGCAGCGAGGACAGTGAGCAGCACTGAGACTTGCGGAGATAAAATGGCAAGTCTGAGTCTCCACTACAGTGCTCCAGCGGAAACTCTTCCAAACTGTATGCATTGATGGCACTAAAAAATGGGTTTGCATAATCCTGGGGAACAACACACAGACTCTCTCTGCATTTTCCTGATTAATTTAACACCCTGTCCCTTTCCTGCAAACGGACAGCCCGGGGCTGCCCCACACAATCAGGCAGCTGTAATGTAATCCCCAAATTTGTACAAAGTGCCCTGGGGAGTCTGCCAGAGATCTGGAAAACATAACGGGCTTCAGAAACACTCCAGGTAGAACCACACAGCCAGGCAGTTTCAGAGCTAAAATTAGCACTCAGTTCTTACAAGAGCAAAGCCACCCAACTCGAACTAAACCAGCAGTAGTGCAGTTCACCTGCCCGACACATCACTGTTCAACAGCTGTTACCAGGTGAAACCTGCAGGTGCTCTGAAGAACTGTACTTTAGCAGTGTAAAGGAATTGGGCCGTTAGCCAGAAGGTTGTATGTTCAAATCCCTGGGTCCCTCTGTTGCATCCCTTGTGTACATCTGTCTCCCTGAACAGCTTCAGTTTGCACTTAGCTGTAAGAATGGATCATATGTAAGACCTAAACCATCTTCTTGCTCTTAACTGCTGCTGGGGGAAAAAAAGTGTCAGCAAGGCAACTAATGAGAACATCTGTTTAAACATTATGCCCCATTCAGTTCGGTTCCAACCAAGTTATTAAGCTGCAGGACATGGTGCTGTGAATGGGATCCAATACGCAACAGAACTGCAAAGCAGACACGGCCGACTAGGTTCTGATCAGATGAGTGATCCGATTATTGGTGTGTGTGAGAGAGAGAGAGGGGGAGGGGGAGGGGGGTGGGGGTGGGGGTGGTGGTGGGGGGGGGGGGGGGGGCAGAGTGTCTGTGAAGAGAAGGGCTGAAGGCAGGGCTCTGGCACTGCCACACCAGGAATGACCCAAACACTAATACACTTTTTTCTTTTTTTTTTTTTCTTTAGCAAAAAAATTTGGTTTATGTAGAAACAAGCAATGTTTTTGCATTTGGATATTTTTTCCTCTCCTTTTAAGAGTTAAAGCTAAAAATGAAATCAATCACAACCACCCACCCCTCCAAAAATGTAGGCAGACGCTGGTGACAAAAAAAGACCTTACTTAAAGGATTTAAGTTATCACTCATATATGTGTGTGTATACATACATATATACATACATATATACATACACACACTCTATACATATATACTATATATAGTGTACAATTGTGTCAGGATTCTTTGTTTTTACTAAAAAGCAGTCTTTTTAATCCATATACATCTATATACAATGTATATGGATGAAAAATATATATACATAATCAGAGAAAAATAAAAATCAATGGACGAACAAACAATCAGGGGGCGGGGGAGGGGGAATCCTCAGATACGGACGGCAGCCCCTCCCACCGCAGGGGTGGGGTCAGGTTGTTGGGGGTGGGGTTAGGGCGGCTGGGGGCGGGGTCAGGGAGGCTGGTCTGTACAGCGCAGTAAAACATACCTCACATCTTAGATCATTTTACACGTACAGTCGTGATCAAGGCACAGGGATCGTCTACAAGTTCTTCTTTTTTTCCAATAAAGTTGTACAAAATAATACATTTTACAGTCTGTACAAGAACAAGAGTCCAGCAGTAAGGGCAGACACATGGGTAAGTCAGGGCGGGGCCAGAGGGGGAGTGGGAGGGGCCAGGGGCGGTGCTTGGTGTCTCCGTTTGCGTCTCGCGTTTTGCTTCTTACAATAGTTTTTATTTCATTATTCTTCTTTGTCTTCTTTCTTGATTAAGACTGGCCCACCCCTGCCCCAAAACAAAACAAAAAAAAAAAACAGGAGAATAAAGACATGGTGAGGAAAGGGGCAGGGAAGAGAGGACAGGAGATCACACACACAGTATGAAAAGTAAAAACGACGCGGTTGAGGAGGTAAAGACGTGGCCCGGGGAGTACAGACGCAGAAAGATGGAGGTCAGATAGAGAGTGGGGGGAGGGGAGAGGAGAGGGGAGGGGCAGGGTCAGGAGGAGCAGAAGACGCAAGCTGAATGGGTGCATGATGGGATATCGCAAAACAGTCTGCACTGACAAAAACAGAAGAGTTGACTCGTTATTACAGGATTTTTATAATTATATATAATATATATATATATATATATATATATATATTTATATACATTCATATATAAATATCTATATATGTAGTTTGGATTTTTTGCACTGCATTAAGTCTGTGACGCACGGTGGGTTTGGGCCTCCCCCGGGTCATGTGACCATCGCAGGAGCGCGCCGCAGTCCGGGATGAGCACGCTGCCTCGGCCTGCCCCAGGCTGCAACCCCCTCTTTCACTCCTCCATCTCTCTCTTCCTTTGTGTCCATCACTCCCTCCTCGCACCCGTGTCTGGCATGCGGGAGTCCGTCTGTCTGTCTCTCACAAGTTTGGGGGTGGAGGTCGGGGTGTCGGGGACTGCACTTGTGTGGCTCAGGCACCTGCACCTCTGAATGACGACAGCGCAGCAACACGTGTGTGTGTGTGTGTGTGTGTGTGTGTGTGTGTGTGTGAGTGTGTGTGTGAGTGTGTGTGTGAGTGTGTGTGTGTGTGTGAGTGTGTGTGTGTGTGTGTGTGTGTGTGTGTGTGTCTTCTGTATGCTGGTCGGCATGTGAGGACAGGAGGGCAAGTTTGTGTATGTGTGTAGAGTACGAGACATTCTGGGAGGAGAGGTGTGTGTGTGTGTGTGTGTGTGTGTGAAGTGGATCACAGTCCTGAGCTCATGGGGAAAGCACAGAGGAGTTCAGCAGTCCTGGCTTGTCAAGGTCATCGCCGCCTTCGGTTTCATCGTCAAGGTCATCGCTGCTTCTTGCCCGTTTCGTCTCTCCATTTTAACTCAGAAGTCAGGAGCCCCCCTAAGAACACTGAATCAGGATGGGGGGGTGGGGGGGGCGGCGTGGGGGTGGAGTGAGGGGAGGGGGCGGGGTTAAGGGCATGGGGGTGGGGTCACAGAGTCTGTCTCTCCGCCCCCTCCGATCACAACAGCTCGTACTGCCGCAGGTGCATGCGCTGGATGATGTCGCGGCAGTCGTTAAAGACGCGCCGGATGTTCTCAGTGTCCACGGCGCAGGTGAAGTGAGGGTAGCAGTAGTGGCGTCCGTCCCCGCTCGCTGTGCTGATCCTCTGCGGGAAAAATTAATAACCATCAGCAAACGCTTACATTAGCAAAACAAGACAAAAACATCACAGGAGTGCTTCCTTAAAATGGAGTCATGTGCTGCTTCTTTAATGCTAATGGGCTACTACCCTCTCCAGAAGCAATGTATCTATAATTAAAGCAAAGCAATGTCCTTAGCTATGTATCTGACTGGGAGACGAACTTACAGAATGTCAGTCTTACACATCGTCTCATCTTCAGACCAAAACATTTACTGAAACTAACTAGGTTAGGTGCTCAAGGGATCAACAGCTGTGCCACTGCCTGGAAGTGAACCTGCAATCCCCAGTTCAGGAAGCACTGCGGGGTCTGCAGGGGTGCTCTTACTCACCAGGAACTCGTCTCTGATGAAATACTTCGCTCTGGTGACACGAGGATCTTCCCCGGGCTCGGGAGACGCTGGAGGACCGAGCGAGAGAGAGAGAGAGAGAGAGAGAGAGAGAGAGAGAGAGAGAGAGAGAGAGAGGGAGAGAGTGGGATAGGGAGAGAGGGAGAGACGAAGAGAGAGGGAGAGAGACAAAGAGAGGAGGACCGAGCGAGAGGGAGAGAGAGAGATACAGAGATTAATACTGAACGGTGAATACCTGTATGAGAACCCTGTGTGTGCTCTACTCTGAAGGCTAAAGACATTGGAGAGCACCTAACGCACACGACAGGATGGGGGAAACCGCTACGGGGAATCATTAGCCGAACTCCTTTCATTAGACCAAATTCACAACAGATTTTCACTTTCCAAAAAAACAACCTGCATCGTGGATTTTCTACAAAAATCTTAAAACTTCTTAAAGGCTAAAACAGATTTGCTGGCAGCTCACTGGAACTGTGCCTGGTTTTTTGAATGGCATCAGAGGGGGTGAAGCTTGTGCAAAAACTGAATGTAATGATGCCGATTAGTGCCAGCTGCAGGAGGAGACAGATGCAGGAAAGCATGCAAAAATGTACAGTCAGCGGTCAGGTGCCCCCTCTGGTGGTGACACAAGGAAATGACTTATGAAAGACGGCTAAGGGATTTCCCATTCAAATTCCTGATACGCAGGTCACATTTTTGAGAGTGTTCCATTCAAATACTTGTTTTCCACAGCAGTGTTTTTCATGTTATGTAACGGTGTTTCAGGCATTCGAGCACGGCAGAGGACACGCTTCCGCCAGCAGGGGGCACTGTAGCACGCAGCGTTTTCTCACCATCGTCAGGCGTGGTGTAGCGTGCAAACTCAGGGAAGTACTCCTCAATTTTGGATTTTCCCGCCAAAACCTTCTCGGCGAGCAGGTCCTGTTTATTGAGGAAGAGGATGACGGAGATAGTCCGCAGCCACCTGGAAAGACGCACACGAGCCAGGCGTTACACGGCCGTCTCAGACAGAGAGAATGAGGGGGAGGGGCAGTGAGGCAGGCTAAAGGACGCATCACCCGCTGCAGCGACGCTACTGGGACAGAGGGACAGCTGACGAAGGGCTCAGCGAGTGTGTCTGTGTGTACACCTGCGTGTGTGTCATCACCTGTTGTTCCAGATGTTCTTGAAGAGGTTGAGCGCCTCCTGCAGGCGGTTGGTCTGATTGTCTTCCCGGATCACCATGTTGTAGCTGCTGCTGGCCACCACGAAGATGATGGCGGTCACGTCTGTGAGGAAGAGGAGGGGCGGGAGGGAGGGAGAAGAGTTAGACTCACATTTGCAAAAAATGCAGACACGCAGTCAGGCACATGCTTGTGTCGTTATTATTATAATTATATTCATTGTTGTTTTTTAGCTCACTGTTTTTAATTTTGCTCTCTCAGTCAAAGAGATATGTATCACTACATCAAATCTGACAGTGAATCAGAGGGCAAGTTTTCACCAGTATAATGATTCAGGTAAAACTGGTCGTAATGGGGGCAGATGGCAGAGTTCATGTCTGTGACTGAGTGGGGGCACATGGGGGCGGAGCGTTGCGGTTTTACCGTTAAAACACTGAATCCACTTCCGCCGTTCGTCTCTCTGCCCGCCCACGTCAAACATGCTGCGGAGAAAAGGCAGGGCGTCACAAAACAGTCCTCTTACTGCAGGGATCACACTCGTACTGACAACAACGACCCCGGCAGGAACAACAGAGAGAAAAACTCTGTACAACTCACTGGAAGTTGACTTTGTCCACCTGGAATCTCGTCTCGAAAATGCCTGAGGTCAGCACTCTGCATCGCAAAAGGTCCTGAGGCGGAGAATGTAATGATGACATTAGGAGAGAGACGCACCCTCAGTCACTGTGGTGTGTTTATCTCTTTCAATGTCTCATTCATACTTTACAGATACTTCATAGTACCTTAAAGCTCACACCCCTTTAAATAACAAGCTAAACTCCCTTCTTCATGAGAAGCAATGCATGCAACCCCCTTAACGATAAGTGCAGGTTTCGTCTCGTCTTTGCATGATAATACTACAGCCTAATACCGCTTCCACACAATGACATTAACTGTAGATAAATGTGGACCTGGCAAATGAAGATCAAAGGTCAGAGGTCAAATAAGAGTCAAGACACTCACCTGATCAGAGGGAGTGTAGTCACTCTGCTTCACAATGTCAATTTTGTCTAAAAAGCTGGAAAAGAAAGAGAGAAAGAAGACAACAAGGTTACACTAGGAAGTCAAGACCAGGGCTGGATCAGTGAGAAAACTCCTGCAGGATGCAGCCAGCAGAGGGCGCACTTTTCTCCAGTTACGGGTGAGCCAGCTCTTCTGTGCTCAAGTGTGTGAACCATATTTAATGCAGGAGCCCTTCAGGTATCAACTTCACTGATACAACTGGCATCATTCGTGTGCATATTCAGCTGCAAGCTACATGGTATTGCATGTAAAACCCATTAAATGAACCAAGATTCTATAACCATGCAACAAGTCTGTATAACCCTGCTTTGTAAGGGCCAGTGCCTCCCTACACATTCAGCCCAAGGCATTCTGTGGGGGGTCATTTGCTAATGCTCTTCTACAAAAGCTGAAATCTTAGAAATGTCAGGCTCCAGCTGTATACAGGTGAAGGCATGCA
Organism: Megalops cyprinoides; assembly: GCF_013368585.1. Taxonomy (NCBI): domain Eukaryota; kingdom Metazoa; phylum Chordata; class Actinopteri; order Elopiformes; family Megalopidae; genus Megalops; species Megalops cyprinoides. Next base: position 1,889,389 of record NC_050589.1, on the reverse strand, counting down.
TGTGTGTTGAGAATGTGTTTGTGAAACACCTACAAGGTAACCTTCTGATACGTTTCCCATGCGCACAGCCATAGGCGGTCTGTATGGGCTAAACACTCCATCCCATTGATATTACAGGGGGAATCTGTACCCCTCCATGCAGAAACACTTTCCCACATCCGCTCTCTTGTTGAGGCGTTCGCCCTGCCCCTCAACAACAGCCGCAGTGATTGGCTGTCTGGTGGCCAGAAATGCGCACTGTCACCCAATACATTGGCTTTGCTTCATGCAGAGGGGTGGGCTCAAGCCTCAAAGACAGAGCACCACTGGTGTAAACTCAGTAAACCACAGCACAGTGGAGCACAGCCCCAGACACTTCATACATGGACCAGTCAGCTCCCTGTGCTTCTCTGCCTAAATCCTGTCAGTGCCACTACTGCAGCTACAGCTGCTCCGGCTCCCTGCTCGCTCTTGAAGGGGCGTGGCCTAAAACATTCGCAGACCATCTACAGCCGGCATAACAGTGCAGACAGCACTACAATATCCTGCTACCAGTTGGAACCGCCTACACAAGGAAGTACGGAGAACAGAAGGAATGCTTTAGCTGAATATCTGGTCATAATATAAAATATCTGCGTCAGAGCTGTGCTTATAAGCAGGAGTGGGGCTGCACAAATCGTGTATCCTCACAACGTAACAGGAAGCACTGAGGTATGCAAACTCCATAAAGACAAGGAATGTGACACAGAGGGGGGAAATGTGAAGGGGTGGGGGTCAGCGCAGTGATCCACAGGGCGATGGTGGTGCTGACCCAGTCAAGCTCTCAACACATCAGCTCACAGCGCACTGCCCCAGTCCAATCATACACAGCACAAACAGAAACTGGTTCAGAAGGCTGCACACACCTGCAGTAACAGCACCCTCTGGTGGTCGACTGAGGGAAAGGCATGCGCTCCACTCCCAGCCTGCTTAATGGGACAGTACAGCTGATACACATCAGAGCCTGCCTCTTCCCATCGCTTCTCATTCGGTACTTTCGGAATAGCTACTTTTTAAAATTTACTGTTGCGTTTTTCACCTGACTGTGCTCTTTTTGCAACCACAAAACAAACACATTCATTGAGTGATGGCAAAAATAAACACATTCTCTCCCATTTTCTCAGCGTGTAAAAACTGCTGTGTCACTGTATTGTGCATATTTATAGCCCGCCTGTAAAAAAAAAAAAAAAAAAAAAAAAGGAAAACTCCAAAGCTTACATACCCTGAGTGAGCGCTAGTGAGCTCCAGTCAATTTAAATGTCTGCTATCATTTTTCATGGCTCTTCCACATTTACCTGAGCCTCAGTGCAAGTCAATGGTAAACAATTTAACTGCATCACAGCTTTGGCTCAGTCATGATTTGGACGGCCACTCCTGCCACCCCCAGCCCAGGACCGGCACACACACACACGCACACGCACACGCACGCACACACGCACACACGCACACACACACACGCACACGCACACGCACACACACACGCACACACACACGCACACACACACGCACACACACACGCTACAGTCAGCCTCGATGGGGGATCTGAGGGCATGCAGAGGTGTTCTTATTCAGGTGCTTCCTGGGATGTACCTGGACAGCGTACCTGGACAGGCTGAGGGTTCAGGGTTTAAGTTGTACCGAAGGGGTTAAATAACTCCTGAGACTGAAGTGCACATGTATTCCTGCTCTCCTGATGACCTACTGGGACTCGCCCTTATCGGCCCTCCCACACCCAAAACACACACACGCACACCTCTAAAGAGGTGTCAATCTGAGAGAGGGAGAGACAGAGAGAGAGAGAGAGAGAGAGAGAGAGAGATGGAGAGGGAGAGGGAGAGACAGAGAGAGAGAGAGGGAGAGAGAGAGAGAGAGAGAGGGAGAGGGAGAGGGAGAGGGAGAGGGAGAGGGAGAGAGGGAGAGAGGGGGAGAGGGAGAGGGAGAGGGAGAGGGGGAGAGGGAGAGGGAGAGGGAGAGGGAGAGGGGGAGAGGGAGAGGGAGAGGGAGAGGGAGAGGGAGAGGGAGGGTGGGAGAGAGAGGGAGGGAGAGAGAGGGAGAGAGAGGGAGGGAAGGAGGGAGAAAGAGGGAGAGAGAGGGATAGGGATAGGGAGGGATAGGGAGAGAGATAGGGAGAGAGAGAGAGAGAGAGAGAGAGAGAGAGAGAGAGAGAGAGAGAGAGAGAGAGAGAGAGAGAGAGAGAGAGAGAGAGAGAGAGAGAGGGAGGGGGGGAGAGAGAGAGCATTGTCTGACATTACTGAGCAGCTTCAGAAATAGCTCTCTGGCACCCTGGCCTCCAGCTTGGTTGCCACGGAGACGGAACCACAGGCACTATAAATAGACCAACAGCTCCAAATCTTATGCAACTGGAGAAGGGACAGGGAAAGAAAGAAAGAGAAGCAGAAAGAAGTGAGGAGGGATGGACGGAGAGAGGGGGAGGGAAGGAGGGAAAGCTAGAGTAACAGTGGGGACAGGTGGGACAGCCCCTACACATGCACACACACACACACACACACGCATGTGCGCGCACACATGCATGCACACACACACGCACGCATGCGCGCACACATGCATGCACACACATGCATGCACACACACACACGCACACGCGCATGCGCGCACACATGCACGCACACACACGCACACGCGCATGCGCGCACACATGCACGCGCACACACACACACACACACACGCACACGCATGAAAAGAATTTCCCTTCAGAAAGTCACTTTATCCATAAAAAGTATTCCTGCTGCACTAAGCCTGGGATTTACGCATTACCTCTACACCAATAACAAACACACTGGCCTTCACCCATGCTCCACCTGCACATTTCAGCATTCACCTGCTTAGAAAACACCCTTAAATCACCTTAAACCACAATGGCTGGAACCAACATCCTGGTCAAATCACATGACCCAGAATAGGGCGGTGCATCAACTGTCCCCTGGACCTCCGACAAGCAACTTACTGAGTTGATCTGGGAAACCACACTGATCAAGAAACAAATGCACTTCACTATTTCGCTCAAACACATAAAAGTGTTGAATTCTGCTGACCAAGAAGTGAAGAGAGCGGACATTCGGAAATCACGCTGACGTTTGCTTGCATTCATGCAGTTAGCGTTAGCATAGCCAGCGTTCAACCCACTCCGCACACCCCTGCCACGTTTCTTATGAATGACTGCAATTTACGGACCTGCGGGCCATTTATCTCCGCTGACCAATCAGCAGCAGCCACGCCCCTCATGTGAGGCTAAGTGGGCCGGGGCTTTGTTCACCCTTGGATGGGAGAACTCTTGGAGAAAACCAGGTTTCTGCTCAGAGTGGTTTGGGTAGGCCACTAGGGGCCGGTTTTCCCTCTGGACCAAGTGCAACGATGGGGAAATTAAGCTGAGGTCCTGGCTCACAATGGTCATTAAAGCTCCCATGACACCTAACAGAGTAGGGGTATCAACTCCAGAGATCACCCTGTCTACATCTGACTGCCTCGTCATCCCCCCCACCACCTGTCTGCACCCCCCGCCAAACTCCATTTCTGGCCAGTGGCGGCATTCCCTGCAGCCAGCTGAGAGCTGCGATTCAGAGCGCTGATTGAACGCCGAACAGAGACACTCATTCACCGCGTTTTGTTTCATTCCTCCGCTTTCCAGGAGCCTCCTTTGATCCTGCTGTTTCCTGGAGTCCAGGATCACTTTCCTGCTTTTCCCCCAGACTGGCCCTGGGGTGTCTGGCTTTTCTGTTTAAGTCTTTCTTCCTCTGATAGCTTCTGAAAAGCGATCTCTGTCCGGCGCTCCGCAACAGTGCTCCCGTAACGATGTGCGTAACACACTCGAATCGGTCGCTGGTACTTACTACTGTGCGCAATCTATCAGCTGGTACTCATTGGACCGCTCGAAGCACGCCTTCACCCCCTCGTCCTGCCACAGGGACTTCGTGTGTTCGTAAAACTCCTGCGAAGAGAGAGAGAGGAGGGGTTACTGCAGAGTCACACCAGACAGGCTCAGGTGCTGCGATGGTGAAACCTCAGAGTCATGGCCGGCTCCTTACCCACAGAGGAAAACCACCACAACAGCTGGATTCACTCTGGCATTTAAAACAACATTCAAACCCATGTACACCCTAGTTTTATAGGAATTAACACAGGTGGTTATCCTAGATCAAACCAGAAAATACCAGGTTTTCAAATAATGTTGAATTGAGCTTGGAGCCCACAGGAGTGATACAGTTGCTCTGAAGGGCTTGGGTTTGGTTCATGGGGCAGGAATAGATGCAGACACAAGATGAAACATAATTCACATCAAATTAGGATGCCTGTTTTGCATGGTGCCCCTTTAACGGTAGAAGGCCAAGGACCGCACTGACCACGAACTGGAACTCATTTGGCCAAATTTAAAGAGACTGTAAACCACCACAATAATTTATCATAAATAGGATGAAGACAAGGATTAGTTAAGGAGGGTCATCAAGGCTCCAGGAAAAGCTCATCACATTCTCACAAAACCTTTAGAACGGAAAAAAAATTGGCTGCCCTCTATTTTCCTACAAAGCGTACACAAAAATTATCACTTGCTTGTCTATCTTAAGACACTCCTGTACTTCCGCATTCATTAATTGTTCTAAACTCACAGTTGCTGTGACAGGTGATGTGCACCCCCTGCAGGTGAGACCACACCCCACCTGCTGCAGTACGCTTTGCATCGTGACTCAGGTGTACCTGGGAGTGTTTGTGTCAGTGGTGCGCTCTCTTCAGAGCAGGTCAGGCTACAAGTACAGAGATGGGAGTCGGTCTCTCTCTCTCTCTCTCTCTCTCTCTCTCTCTCCCACTCACTCTCTCTCCCTAAGCTGACCCTGTTGCTTCATTCTGCTTTGAATTCATCATGAGGTCATTCCAGCCTCTCTGCTGAAGAAAAGGGTAAAACATGATTCTCTTAAAGAGAAAGTAAAGCCCATATAGTGAGATTAAATGGGGCATTCCTCAGTCTACCATACTGAAGTGGGTTTGGCAGTTTTAAAACAGGAGGAATTTAACTTAAAAAAAAAAAAATTTAAGTTTTGAAAAGTTGTGACAGCATTTTCCCCCAAAGTCAGCAACTGGATCCAGAGATTTTTTAAAATCAATTTTTGATTTTTCTCGTTTCTAGCAAACCCTACTTCCCCACCCTCCCGCAGAATTCCACCCCTTCAGGTAACCTGTGCTTTCCCAAAAATTATTTCTTTGGTTCTTTCTTTACACTGTTTATAGATAGTGATGCAATCATGGATTCCATAAACAGCAGAAAGGCCATGTGCTGTTGTTCATTGCCTTGAGTGACACAAACCAATCAAAACACTGCAGAGCATTTTCATTGGTTGAAACCAATGAGTCATTGGAACCAGGTGACAGCTCCACACACAGTGAGGTCAAAAGAAGCCTGGTGCTCTGTGCTGCATGTTCTGAGCAGGTGTGGGATTTGCTCAGGTGTAAACGATGAAGCCCCGCCCGGTCACTCAGCTTTGACACCGAATTCACTGCGCTGCTCTGCGTCTAACCTGAAAACCGCACACGTGTGGGCCTGTGAAACACCTGCGTCTAACCTGAAAACCGCACACCTGTGGGCCTGTGAAACACCTGCGTCTAACCTGAAAACCGCACACCTGTGGGCCTGTGAAACACCTGCGTGCTGCACAGTCTCGAATTCCTGGGCACAGCGGTGAATCAGGTAAACACGTTCTGACAGCCACGTTAGCTGAGGTTTCGATTCACCACAAACTCACCCATACGCACACATAGCAGTGGAAATACAAATATAATGCTGTGCCTTCGGATCTGAAATGGCAAAAAAACAGCACGTTTTGAGTGGTGAAGCACTGCTAGCTAAGATGTCTGGAAAGCAGGTATTATAGTATTAGGAGAGTCAAAATTGCACAGACATACACAGCCCTTCATATAAACACAACAGGTCTGTATCAGGTACCTCTGACAGCGATGAGCGAGGCTGTCACACACATCTCTACTGAGCACCTGTCTTTCTGCAGTGCAACTTATACAGCTTGCATGTAATATTTTCTCCATTTATGAAGATGGGTATCTAATGAAGCCTTTCAGGTTGAGTGCCTTGCTCAAGGCTGCAACAGCACCACCTTAGAATCAAACCTACAACCTTGTGGTTACAAACCCAGCCCCTAAAACCCCTTCTGCTTGTCTTTTTTGCAAAGAGGAGCTTCTGCGTAACGCTCACAGACAGTCCGCTCCAACCACAGACACAGCATGGAGATAGGGCTGAGCGACAGCTCGATAGACCCTGAGACCCTGGGAGGCAGGCCGTGGTGCTGGTGCTGCTGGTGCTGGAAGGCCGAGGTGCTGGTGTCAGGGGTCAGCAGGTCCTTGAGTGAGTTCTCACAAGCAAAAGTCCTTTGCTGGAAATCAGACAGCAAAGCCACGTTTTTTCTTTTACGAAACAACATTTGAGCAGCTTTGATTAGTGAGTCTTAAGAGTTAGAGCTGCAGTTCATTTCAGGAACGCATATGTCCTCTTCAACAGGGCCACACCCCCACCACCACACCCCGCCCCCAGCCCAGAAAACAGAACACTCAACGAGTGTTCCACAGACAGAGGGCTCTTTATCATCAGTCACATGCCCGTACAGAGAGAAGAGAAACTCTGCCACTAAGTCCTTATTACATTCCTCCAGACATCCCACAATGCTCTGGGCTACAGCTCAATGCCATATTGTTTCTCTCCATTTCCAGCCTTACATAAACAGTCAAAGATCATTTTGCTTTGAACATCACACGACTCTGTTTAAGGCTACATTACTCAACTTCAAACCCCATCCCACACATATTTTTATATATAATGTGTGTGTGTGTGTGTGTGTGTGTGTGTGAGATACATATACAAATCACACACACACACACACACACACACTACACACACAGGAGCAAAGCTGCACCAAACCCAACAGATAAAGAATAACACAAAAAAGTGACTTGTAAGCAAAGGCCGAGTAAAAATGTAAAGAAATTTCCAGAAAGGGCAGCAGCGATAAGCTTCTTTCATTCAAGATGCCCTGAAAACTCGGGACAATGTGGGTCAGTCTTTCAAACTGAGCTGAACCCACTGACCTTCGACCCTCTGAAATACTCACCATCCTAACCTAGCAAAGTGTTTGATTGAACAGAGTCTCACTCCATCTCCTTCTTCTCAGTGAAGGTTCAACAGCTCTACAAAAAGCTCAGGTCAGTTTTGTATCATATATGCATGCATGACATGCTTTAACCACTTGTGCCTAAAATCCAGCTGTTCTCTCTCCCCCTGAGAGAGCCCTCACTGCTCTCCCTGCTTGTTTTGATTTGAGTCTTCAGAACAACGAAACATTGATATTTCTTTACATGGGAGTCCCTACAGAGGACTCCCATGTAAATTAGGAGTGACCCCTTATAAGCCCAGTCTGAGTGCAATTAGGTATTTATACGGTAGACCAAGCTACCCGAAATATAACAAAGTAATAATAGTTGAATGATTCTATCATCTGCCTACACGAAAGGGGAACTCAGTAAAAGCATGTTTGAAGTAGAGGGTACATAATGTGTGGCTTCTAAACTCAGTTAATAGTTAAAGTCTGGATATTAGTATTTTCAGGCTGTTTTTTATGCATCATAAGAATTCAAACAGGTCCACTGACAGTGCTGATTAACCGCTATTACTGTAAGACTCCTGTCTGCAGCATGCAGTTCCCAGACTGAAGCAGGATTGTGTGCCGTAAATGATGGACCATGTTCATGAGACAAAATATACTCATATTCGATCAAGATTATTGTAATGATTTCATATATTTGTGTTATTTTGTGAAATAATATGATCATGAAGTGACTTTAGGGAGCAAAAACATAATCAATGATCAACTGAATTAATAGAGAGGTCAAAATATCCTTCACAGAAAGAAGCGACAGGTTTTCCTTCAATAAAAATCAGTATTTACAAAATTTACGAGAAGGTTTTACAAGGACGTCACTGTTACTTCTCCACATAGTGTTTCTCTTCACAACAATCAGAATCTAACACATTCCATTTACCAGAGAACCGATAAGCCTCCCAGTCACAGAGGAAGCGGAACCAAAACGGGCCTCTCTCCGTTGCAGTCAGTGCCGATGAGAGGTGAGCACACTGAAGCTCAGGGGGGAATCCCTGTGTGCCACACAGCAGCAGAGGCGTGGCCCCAGAGAGAGCCATTAAGGGTCATTAAGCACAATGGCAGGTAATGAGCAGAGGAGAGGGGCTACACCTGCGACTGGGAGACTCACTAAATTACCTATAAAGGACCCCCGGGGGTGGGGGTGTGCCCGCTAATTGCAGTCCCACAGCCAACAGAGCCAGCGGCCACGAGGGGGCATATCCGTCTGTCACACACGGAGCGTGTGACTCATACTCAGCCCCATGCTACCCAAAAGCTAAGCAAACTCCCCTGAACAACCTGACAGCTAATCATGGATTACACAGAATATTCAGATACTCCTATACATGCCATGACATCACTAGTCTGTTATTTAGACCAGTGTTCTTGTCTGTAAAAGAATAATAATAATAATAATAATAATAAAAAAAGCAGAGCTCTATAACTTCTCATCAACATTCAAGAAATCAAACTACAGAACAACCCCTGCCTGAAAGTGTGAATAAATGTTGATCTGCGTGTGTGTGTGTGTGCGTGTGTGTGTGTGTGCGTGTGCGCTTCAGTCATCCAAATATTCAATCTTGAGAGGCACACAATATTCAAAGATCAATCTATCCCCAGTCACACAGCCATGGTAGCCAAGGCCACCCTGCCTCCTAGGTTCCTCAGCTAACAAAATTAACATGGGGAACCAAGTCCCTGTTACTGACAGGCCTGGTAAAACAACACTTCCACACTCTGTGGAAAAGAGCAAACTGATCTGGCTTTTGCCTGGAATAAAGGCCTGTACAGAGCATGAGGTGCAAAAAGATCTCTCAATCTTTGGACCCAGGCCAGGACACTTAACGTGAAATACTGTGTGTGATCTGGACAGGGTTCCACAACACGGACGGGAAGACAGACTCTTCAGAGGCCGTTTACTGTCAGAGCGTGATGTCACTGTCCCAGAATGCTCTCTGACTGCGTAGGTCCTTCTGAAGCAAAGACGCAAGTCAAACGGACTTCTTTAAATAACGCAAGGTTGGACAAACGATTTCCCGACTGGCCTTAGACCACGACGGCCATCCAGTTCGTATTTGCTGACACAGGAGGGCCAAATGATTACGCCATGCTGCGTACAGAAGCAAGGATAGGAACAAGGAAAGAAATAACACGTCAAATCAGTTTTTTGTCCAGATTCTCCTTTTAATTGTGTGTGAAATACGATGACCAGCGGTTAAGAGAGACACATTCCATCTAATGTTCAAAATAACCACTTACTCGGGATAAAATCTCAGCACCCCCTTCTCACACTAGGGGTGCAGCATTCTGCCCGTTCACCTGCCTGACCTGCGCTGAGAGGAAAGGCTCCGGGGTCAGGGATATCGCCAGTGACCAGTCTGAAATACTTCAGCCTTGCTTGGTTATGACGTTTTCCCAACTTAATTCTCACTGTTATATGTGAATGAGAAGTGGGTTTTGTTGTTGACATGATCCAGGTTCACAAAGATAAAGCAACCCCCAGGCGTTTTGAACAGACATTTTGTGTCTCTTATTTTTGCCTGTTTTGCTTCCATAGTTGTGGTCATATTGGCATGTGGTGTGGATATGTGAATGATCTTTGTCTTTACAGTTAAATCTAAAGGGAGATTCTCACTTTCCATAGGCACATCTCTGCTGACATGAAGGATGCTGATGTTAAAATAGGAGGAGGAGCTGAGAGGGCATCTTTTCTTTTTCGCATATTACTGTGGGTATTACTGCATTTGGCCTTTCCTGGAGCACTTCTATGGCTATTAGGATGTGATGTCATTTCCTCAGAGTGTTTTGACTGGTTCATACAAGTCAGTGATTGGGGTTGGGTTCATGACAATTCACTCTCCCAGCACTAACACATGAGGTCAGAGGTTCAAAAGTGCTGCAGGGTCCTAGGTTTAAATCCAGCTCTATCTTTATGGAGTCTGCAACAGTCAAAAGATATACTTGGTAAACTGGCCCCAAAGTAAATTGTGCAAGTGTGTGTGTGCGCATGCGTGTGAGAGAGAGAGGGGGGGGGGGGGGGGGGGGAGAGGGAGAGAGAGAGAGAGAGACAGAGACAGAATGTCCATACTCACAGATGGAAACTCGAAGTCCTTCTGATTGGCTAAGTTGAGGATGTACTCGAGTCGGGATTGGTTCTCTGGACTGGCCAGCTGGACAGGGGGTGCCAGGGTGCTCATGGCTGCCACTATGGTCTGAGAGAGAGCAGAAAAGCCTGAGTATATGCACATTACCCACAATTCCACACTGTACAACCATCCAACCACATTCCACAGCTTACAAACTCCGTCACCATAGCAGCCACACTACTAAACCATCCACAAGGCGGCTGTAGGTGCGTGCATTTTACTGATCAGGCATTCAGATAAACATTTACTGTGTATGGACTGTGTATGTACATTCAACTTCAGGCAAAGGCCAGCATTAAAGAGACACTCATCTTACCTCTATCGCTTCTTTTATGTTATTCTTAATGTCCTGTATTTTCTGTTTTTTCTCTCTGCAAAGCAAAAACAAGGCAGAATGAGCCGATATTCAAACAGTCCTGAGGTCACAATCACAACCCCCCAACTGAAATCGGAAAGGCTAACCACAGGTTCAGCTCTACGGTATGAGTGATTCATTCGGTGATTTTACAGTTACACTCATTTGGTGACTTTTACAGTTACCTTCCAGTTAAACTCATTTCAAGTTTATTTGTACACTGCAAATGTTGACATTTCAGGGCTACACGCAAGGCTCACTCGGTAGCTGACAGAACCAGCAGCCACAGAACACACTGCTGTGTTCTGCAAGGCAGCTCAACTTTAACAATCCAGCAGATTCCAACAGCTGCACCAATGCACACATTCAGCGTTCAGAGTGAGAGGAGAGGGGAGGCTGACAGGTGACATCAGAGGGAGGAAAGGAAAGGAGGATGAATGAAGAGGAGGGCAATCACAGAGACAGACACACACACACATACACTCACACTCTCACACAGAGGCCATCAGACAGACAGAGAGGCCATAAGACAGGCATGTGCGGGCATACACACTCACACACACTCACACAGGCCATCAGACAGACACATGCACACACACTGTCTCTCTCTTGCACATGCAACCACACACACACACTCTCTCTCTTGTTAATTGGGTTAGGGGATGGGAATGAGAAAACCCTATTTACATGTTCAACATGACAGTAATTAAGAATCACATGGGTCTCACAAAGCAGCGTGTATGAGTTAGCAAAAATAGATATTAATATATTTTCCATCTGTATGTCTGTTTACACAAACATCTACTCCATTCAGCCCTCCTATAGAATATAATTATATATAATTATATATATATATATATATATATATATATATATATATATATATATATATATATATATATATATTTACTGCATGCTACTGAAGTCATCATACTTTAGTAAAGTGCACCTGATCAGATTACTAAGTTGATATTGGTCCTGTTTAAAACTGACAAACAAGTATAACAGAAACATCATTCCTAGGAAAATGATCTCAGGCAGCTAAAAGCTAATATCACCATCCTTCAACTGGAGACTGAAATTCCCAGAAATGATTTAAACGCTATGCTGCGTATTCTGCACACTTAGAGAAGAGAAAGGCTTCCGCGTTAGCAGTACGTCTGCTAAAGGTCTGCCAAACAACAGCGTCTCCCTGGTGCAATCGAGTGCAGTGCTCAGATCCCCCTGCAGGGGGCATCCCATCAGCAGAGAGAACCTAAAACAATGTCCTGGATCAGCTTGAGGGAACAGCCTGGGCTGATGGACCTCCCTAAAAGGGTTTCTCGCTCACATTCAGTTCTGCTCAAGCGATCCCTCTGAATCCCCCGGAAAGACATCCATCTGCCTGGACTCAATCAAACCAGCAACCTTTCGGTTACGAGCCCTTGTCCTTACCATTTATGCTACACTGCCGCCCATACAGCAAACACCATCTCCAAAGCAGCTGCCACACAGCACTTCACATTACCCATGTGAGAATGGATGCAGCTGATTGGGAAGTACCTGAGTAAACAGACTACACATATTCACACCATGCGGCAGGTCAGCGGAAATGGCCGGTTTATGCACAAGATCAGCTAACAGCTCGTTACTCCTGGGGAAACTCAAACGGTATTCCCGGGGCAGGGACCGGGCAGCCTTCGTCTGAGCTGCTGCCTATCCGTCAATCATGACTCTCTGTAGGCAAATAACACTGCAGATTCACATTGTTCTGTAGCAATGTGGCATGATGGTTAAGGAGCAGGGCTTGTAACCAAAACGTTGCTGGTTCGATTCCCTGCTGAGGCACTGCTATTGTACCCTTGGGCAAATTATTTAATGGACAATTTTCAGCTGTATAAATGGATAAAATGGCAAACTGTGCAAGTCACTCTGGACAAGACTGTCAAATGACAACCATTTAATGTAAACTGTCTGGCATCTATAATGTCCTGTGTAAAATTTAAAGTGTTAAGTTAGAGTTGAGCATCACCTATTTAGGGGTGAAAACGATGGCCAGATTTTTCCTGCTTTGTACCAAAATGTTAGACTTTAATAACATTGCTCTCAGATCAAAGAAACACTTGTCAGAATTCTATTTTGAATGACATGGTGAAAAGTGCTATCAATACTCACACTGAGGCACTAAATACAGAGAAACGGTGTGTAACACACGTCAACAACCCAATTACTGCGCATAAACAGCATGCGTGCATTCTGAAAATCAGAGGTGCCTACTCCTCTTACCGACAATCAATGGCTGTTGCCAAAAACGTTTACCACAGCCTTTTGGTGTGGTTGCAAAAGGTTGAGCTGCAGGTCTGCACCAGCCGCTGAGTGCATACAGGAGCGCACGGCGAGGCCAGCCGGCGAGGAGGAAGAACCTACTGATGAGCGCGAGACGGGTGCGTCTGCAAGGCAGTGGAGAACTTTCTGAATGAGTGTGCAGCATTTCTGCAGAACCGTGCGGGAGTTCTGAATGAGTGCGCACCCTTTCTCGGGAAAAGTGCACATCTGAGTGAGATTGCACTGTGAGCAAGTAGATGCAGCTCTGCAAAGAAACAGCAGCAGAGCTCCGATAGGTGCATCTGTGGAGATCAAAGGTTAAAGAGGCGGCACCACCAAACCCATGGGTCTGGGGCTCTACTCGGAAACAACTGATAGGTAAAATATAAAATGCTGATCGTTACTACTGGACCAGATTTGTGCCTATCTAGACGGAAACCTCAGAGGGAAGTATGAACATTCACCTTGGTGTGGATTGGTTTTAGTGTAACTCCAAACCATCCCACCCCCTCACCCCCCGCTGCAGTACCCCTGCCCTCCTTTGCCCTGGGGCGAGTATGCACAGGCCCAGACCCCCCAGGGCAGGGATGAATGTGTGTGTGTGTGTGAGAGAGGGGGGGGGTGTTACTTACTCTGCATTGAAGCCATTGACATGCAGGATCCGCATCTGTTTGACAATGGTGCTCTTCCCCGACTCACCAGCACCTGAGACAGAGAAAGAAGGAGAGCGAGAGGGAGGGAGAGAGAGAGACAGAGAGAGGGAGAGAGAGAGGGAGGGAGAGAGAGAGAGAGACAGAGAGAGGGAGAGAGAGAGAGAGAGAGAGAGAGAGAGAGAGAAAGATGGAGAGAGATTAGTCACCAGGTCTAGTCTAGAGGTCAGAGTGTACCACTAACCCACACTCTCTTACACTTATTACACACATTTAGTATTTAGCATTTAGTATTATTACATTACTGTTTATAAGTCTTTATTGGTATAACTATATATTGCCACTGCGATACTGGTACAGTTGTGAGGGATTTCCCCCTTTGTAGAGACTTCCTTGCAAATGGTGATGTTCTCCTACAGTAAGAAGCAGCTGCTCAACATTCCGAGTGATGACAAGTCCTGGCCTCAGCACTGTAGCTGCTGGTATCCTGTACTGTGTGTGGACCTACTGGATATGAATAGGCATTCTCCTCCTGAGTGCTACTGTTCAGCTCTGGAACTTAGAACCTGAAAGTCCATATGAAAATGCCCATGAGACAGACACTAGTCCATGACTTTACACCGTTACAAGCTCTTATCTTGAATGAGTGCGTGTCTCATAAAGCTTTTCTCTTGTCCATAATCTCCTGGCGTCTAAGTGAGCCTTTCCTGGCTATGCCCTGGCTAAGTCTTCCTTCATTTCAGTTGCATTGCTTAACAATGTCTACCCTTCTGAGGTATGAATACACACAGCTCTCCTGGACCAACCTTCTGACTCACACTGAACTCCTGAGCTGGTATGAAAACACAACACATCTATTAAAGGAACATGACATCTATCCATCAAACCTAAACTTTGGTTTAGGAGCCCTGTCATCTTGTAACGGGTTAGGCTGACATGTCACTTGAACCTACATGTCACAGAGGAAAAATCACACAGGATAAATCTACTCATCACAATTTAAACCCACGTACCACACTGGCTAGGCCTACGCACACTGGTGAACCCACATGTCACACAGGTACAGCCTAAATACAACTCATGACAACCTAGGCTAGACACACACAGGCTAGACCCAAATGTCACACAGATTAGGCAAAGGAGAAGCATCCCACGGAGAAATTTCTGGAGTGATTTCTCCTGCTGTGAATAACAGTGAACTACTACATAAGCAGCAGTAAAAACACAAACCCATCCAGTACCCTTCTCCACCAGGGGCGCTTCACAAACAGGCCGAACCCGAGACGCTCAGCTAAAACTTTCAGTTCAACTGTAACAGTCTGCCTATAGCAGCTACCACGTTGTAGTGCGCTAAGCGTGCAGTCCAATGAGCTGACTCGTCACCGCCCTACTCCTCCTTTAACAGAAAAGGAACCTTTAATAAGCCAGGGGAAATTACAGGTAGCTAGAGATTCAGAGAAGCGCAGTGCTAAGCTAACTGCTTCCCAGGGGCCCTGATACTCCCAATTCTATTGCCAACCCAGAGCAGGGGAGGGGGAGGAGTCAGAGAGCACAGACAGGTAGGCAGCAAAGGGTGAGGGATAAAAATGCCCCTCTTACAAAGCTGCCCCAGAGCACCACACAGCGCTGGGGCAACAGCAGATTTAGAGGAAATACTGGTTACTGTGGCAATAAAATGGCGTGTCTCCTCATTCCTTCAGGTGGAGATACGAGGTGCCAGAGTCAGAAGCCTTTTTCCCTTCGGGCCACATGTCTGATGAACACACTTTCCAGACCAATAAAGGTGGATTCTCCCAGGATTTAAAATCCATATATTAACACACTGCACTGCACCCCCAGATGGACCTCAGTGTCCTTACAATCCCGATGTCTACACAGTATTTATGACTTTTTGTGCCTCCCCCCCCCAGATTGCAGTTGCACCCCTCTGTACTTTCTCCTGGTGGGGGGCCTGACTGTGCTGTAGTCAATGGTGTCCACAGGGTTCCGACAGTATCTGTGCAGCTTTTCCTCTGTGGGATCGCCTGACTCGCTGCCGTTTCTCTCCTATCATGTGATGCCTTCTCCCCCTCTGAAATGGAACTCCATTCAGCAGCCTCCCAGGCCCACGCAGGGACCCACCCCCAAATCGGCTGAGCCGCCCCACACTGGCGTGGGGGTGATCATGTGACAATCACAGCTTCTGTAACGAACCGCAAACTAGGATTGGGACACATGTAATAAAGTCTGATGTGCTCTCCCACAAAGCAGCTGGAAACACCGCCACACAAAACAAGGTTTCAGGCAACGGCTCTGTTCAACTCCTGCCCCAGTCATGAAGTCAGAGAGATGTAATGTTGTGCAATTGCTGGTAAGTACTTTAAAACTTTGCTCTGACCAGGCTGAAATTTTACTGCAGAGAAAATGTGCAACAAATGACAGACCTTCTTGTGTTAAAAGGACTGCTCTGTAACAGTGACTTTAACTTAGAGCTTCAATTCAGCCAAACATCCCACAATAAGAACAGAAACACAATCACATCTGCATAGTATTAATCTCCACAAAGTGAATAAAAAGTGTGTAAAAATAGTTTACTGAGCAATAGAGTCATAGAGTACATTATAACATCACTTATTTTGTTGGGTTCATGACACATTGTCAAAATCACATGGAATAAAGAATAAAAGAATGGCACCTACTGTAAAGTCTTATAAGAACACACTGCGTATTGTCTCAGCAAAGACCATAATATGTAGGTCATACTGATAGGATACACTGATAGGGTCATCAAATCTTGAATCAAGCATTCAATCAAACAATCAATAAAGAAATCTATAATTTAAAGTTACGATGTCACAATTCAGTTGTGAAAGCTGTGTCTGCTCGGCGGGGCTGTAGGTGGCACCATGACGCTACAGATGGGCTCCTGTCCTGGTGGGTCTGAAACAGGCTGAAAGAAATAAACCCAAGCTGGGCCATTGAGCAGGAGGGAGAGAACACTCCGGCTATGGCGGTAGTGGTTGCAGTGGGGGGTGTGACTGTTCCTCACATAGCTCTGTTTTAGCTCTTCCCTACAGCCAGCGCTCATACCAGGAATATATACAGCACCCTGGTGTGGCAGTCTGACTGACTGGCCTTGTCACCAGGAGGTTGCAGGTTCAACTCCTAGTTGACTAACTGCATGTGGCTGCATCAAGTACTCGAAAGTAAGGCATCAGGTGATCAAACTTAAACTGTGTGTCATCCAGGAACTCTAGACATGTAAGAAGTGTAGTATCACAGACAGGAAGTACAGACACTGCGACCCAAATGGGGCACAGCCCACAGACAGAGTGACCGGAGGAGAAGCCAACAACTCAAACTCTTCAGCTCACAATCCCAGCCCCTTTTCAGCCGTCACATCTGCCTCAGAGCTGCCCTGAGATCCCCTTTAAGCCCGACTCATTAAGTGAGGATTCTGGGAGAGGGTCCATCCCATAGGCGTGACCCTCGCAGCTCCTCCTGAGAGTCGGCGCAGACATTGACCCAACTGAGGTGGCCACTCTGTCATGTTTTCAGAGTCGGATCTGGGATCATTCCGGACACCCCGCGCACTGGGGTGGTCGCTGCCACTGCCTTTGCGGACACACTTTAAAAGTCAAAGCAAGGTGAACCCTGTGAAGGTGTGTTAAGTAAACAAGTTGAGACAAACTGGAAATAATGGCTCCACGACAGCGCAGGTAGATGAATGAAAAACCTCAAATAAAGATACCGCCATGACCATATGTAGCGGAGCTCCAATTAACCAGTGAGTCCATTACAGAGGGCAACATCACCCCACACAGCCAGGATAAGAGTCTGACAAGTTCCTGTAGTTGAGGACCTTGGTCTTTAACTCAGTGAGCCAATCACTTTGCAAGGTGTGTCATGCGGAGGGCAGCGGTTTGAAAGTCACAGTCAATAAACCAGCGCTGTGGTAACATGCACATCTGAGACCGTAAGGGGTACAAGTCTTCAAACCGCAGTCAGGGAATCAGTGATGCCACACAAACAGCTCTACGCTGCATCTCTAAATGCAGTCAGGGGGAGAAATAAGCAGCAGAAAGTGTGCGTTTCATTGAGCCCATCTAAAAAAAAAAAAAAAAAAAGAATGCTGTTTTACATTTGTTTACATTTATTCATTTGGCAGACGCTTTTATCCAAGGGGACTTACAAGCGAGGTAGAGTACAACACAAGCAAAAGACCATAAGGAGTCAACAATATTAGAAGCGCTGCATGACTAGGTTTCAATAGCTGGCCAGACAAGGTACAAGCTGGTGGAGCTAATGAATGCATTAAACCATTGGATTACATTTTTTTGTTTAGTAGGGAACAGTTTTGAGACATGAGAAATTCCTTCAAGGAGTGTTTCAGGTGCTCAGATGAGAGTGGAAGAGCTGTGTCTTCAGATGTTTCTTGAAGACAGAGTTTTAAAGGTGAAAGGAAGAGTAACCTCCAAATGATGACTGAGCGTGTAACTTCAGTCCGGCTGACCTCACACCCAGCAGCCCTAAGTGTAGGCTTTTACACTGCTAGATGAACTAATGAAGAATGCAGGTTGGGGTGTGCCCTATCCCAAACCACCTGAACTAATGAGGGGAGTGTAAGTTTATGTGGATCCTATGATGGGTGGATCTACCATGAGCTGTCAAAGTGATTTATCTGATACAATAAGACGACTTTGTATCTCACAGTGAGGCACTATGATTTATTCAAATAAGTGATTCACTGGTTACGCCCGTTATGAGGCTGAACCCCACTTCAATACTAAGAACTCCTGCTGCTCCACCTGTTGACCTGGCCTGGGGATGTCTTCACCTGCACAGTGCGAAACCTCTGCCACGACGCCACCTTCAAAGAGGGGTAGTGCCCTCGCGCGACATTCATATGTTTCTTGTGCAGGAAAGTTACAGTACATCTCTGCCAGTGTCCATTATGAATGTTCCTCCGTTATTTATGCTTGTGTGTGTACTGCATGACCTCCAGAAAGTTCATGAGGAACCCAGAAGGCCAACAGGAAGAGCAGACACGGAAGAACAGACCGAGTGTCTATTTACTGTCTGTTTACTGCTTGAGACAATGAATCACACACTCCAATACGATGTCCCTCGGGCTGAAGCCGATCGTTCAGATACAGATTTACAGTTCTCGACGGGGGCGAGAAACCGAGCCAAACGGAACCGGCGGCGTTCCCCCCTCTCCAGAGAACAGAGCAACACAGAGCTCGCGCTGTCCCCCACCCCCTCCATTTATCGCGAGAACCCGCACCCTGCGTCCTCAACGCAGGCGATAACGGACATTAATACAGCTGCGACTGAACTGTAAACCAATGTCTGCACCGAAGCAGCCTGCCCCACTTCCTCCCCGAAGCGAGCGGCGGGGTTTAAGGCTCAGATCAAAGCCTGTGTGACACCACCGGCAGCACAGGCCGATGCTTCTGGGTGAGAGCAAACTGAAGGCATTCTCTCCACAGTGTGCCATGTTTCATTGCATTACATTGTCATTTATCAGACGCTCTTATCTAGAGCAACTTACACAGATTACAGTTTTTACATGTTATCCATTTATACAGCTGGATATTTACTGAGGCAATTCTGGGTTAAATACCTTGCCTAAGGGTACAGCAGCAGTGCCCCAGGGGGGAATCAAACTGGCAACCTTTCGGTTACGAGTCCTGCTCCTTAACCACTGTGCTACACTGCGGCCCCATGTTTCCATCACTTAAGTACTCTGTGCAACTGCGCTTGCGTAATGGCCATGAGATGATTAAAGGTGCTGGTCTCGCACCCGTGTCTGTGCGGAGTTCCATTCCGCCAGAGAGCTGGAGGTGCACATGGCACTGGGGCCTGGCGTTGCTGTGGTCTGAAATCAAAGCACTGGAGTGACTTCTGAAAACGACAACGTTTGGCCGACATGTCTTAATGAGCGAAATTCAAAAGGACACAAGCGAACAGAATTCCCTGGCGACAGCACTGCAAAAGCATTACAGGTCCTCTAGGAATCGGCCACAAGCGTGCAAAAAATACGCCAAAAAAACCCCCAAAAAAAAAAAACCAAAAACAAACATCAGCCATAGACTTTGGCACTCTAACTCCACCTACAACTGCTGAAACATCTGGTTTGTTTCTGCCACATCAAATCTCCAGCCAATTAGTAATTACATGATTGTGACCATTTCCTATATACAGCAACAGACAGTCACACTTTGACTTGGAATTTTTTTAACCAGACATTTTGAAATCACCAGTGAAAGTTACATCTTTTAGTAGAGAGGTATGAAGTTCAGTCAGACACAGGTTATCAATTCCTAGACAGTCACAGAAGTCCAAACCCTTGAAATGAATGATGACTCTGAAACTCGAGAAGCTCAGAAACCCAACATTTCTGCAACAATTAACCATGTGGGTTTAACTGTTGTCCCGATGAGAGCAAACTATAATGTTTTATTTTGAAATAAATAGCATGTTCCGCTTTTGACATTATCATGTAGTTCTGAGCAGTGATACTACAATGCCAAATACTTTTACTCAGTTGTTTACGCTGATGTTGCACCTGCCGTAACTTTCCCTGACAGGAACACAAGAGTAATTCAGTCTGAACACTACGGCACACGGCCCTAAATTTTCAACTATGAATGAAAGAAAATTACAAATTTACAATCTTTGGTTAATGATGGTCAAAATCAACAATGTGTACAACTTACCACTAGCACACGGCTAACTTAAATTCATTATGATTAGTCCTAAATGCAAAACAAAGAACAAATGCCACAGCAGACAGACTAAATGCACAAACCTGTCTGAGGATCTGCACTTCTGTAAACCGAACACTAGTTGATCTGGATTGTATTAGTGGGTGTAGGGTATGTAAATTGTGTTAGTAATTCTGGATTCTGAATGTTATTCACTGTGCTAACCCTGTGTGATCAGTCCCTCACACTTAATAAAACAGCTGGCACTAGTACTGACAAATGCTCTAACTGAAGTGTGACATTACTCACCTCCCCCAACAAAATCACTGATACTTTTCTGTTACGGTATGACATCAAAGTGAATGATAAAATACTCAAAATGTGCGCAACGGCTTTCACCAAACACTTTATTCACACAGACTGAAGTTACCCTTTCTCTTCTCTAAACTCGTGTCAAGATGCGGACACATTCCTGACACACTGCTCATGAGTTCCAAGTCACTGGACTTCACAGTGCACTGTTTTTTGTTTTTTTAATCCATTGCCAAAGTGACTTAGAGTCAACATACCTACATAATTATACATATATTACATTTACTAATGCTATTCATGTTAATTACCTTTCGCAACTGTTCAGTGGCTGTGCTGTCCCTGAGAATCAAACCTGCAACCTACTGGTCTCACAGCCTCAAGCAGTCACACCTGCTGCAGGCCTTTGTGTCCTCTGCACTGAGTCCCACAAGCCTTTCAATCCCAACACGTTTATGTGCCCCTATATATATATATATATATATATATATATATATATATATATATATACACACACACACACACACATACATACATATATGTGTGTGTGTGTGTGTGTACTTGCCAATGTTTGGCACGCGGGGCAAGAGTATAGACTTCCAAAATACAGAGAAATCTACCGAGCCAACATGGAGCTTTCAATTCCTCAAAATGTAATTGAATCCGAGGACCCCTACAGGAGCAGGCCCACGTTTGAGTCGCACAGATGACTAACTGCACTGCTGAGGGCACGATCCCTCTCGAGGCCTTCCGTCCATTAGATATGTAACGTCAAAAGATATTTCCCGTAAGAACTGTTTTATTGGCTAAATAATTACCCGTGCGATTCGACGAACCATTACGTCATACGTAAGAATCTAAGTCATGAAAATGAAAGCACGAGAGTTGCTCCGGACTGTGTACGCCTGGACGGAGCTATTTCAATCAAACACAGCGATAAATACTTGAGATTTCCACCATTTCGCTTGTTCAAAGTAGCGATATATCTAGTTCAATGCACGAAGGAGTGCCAGCTACACATTTTTGTTATGCTGCTAAGCGCTTTCTTTTCTGCGTCCCAAATTAACCACGACTTCCTCTCGCACGGAAATACCGGTATGACAGTCAATGCAGAGAGGCTGTAATGAATTTGTACCAACAAACAAACGCCTGTGATGAACCCACGTTACTGAGGCCTCCGGGTTTGGCTGATTAAATATGTACCCGGAAAGAAATGAGCCCGAAAGCGCGATAACCCCGCTAAAGCGCCATGCCAGGACCGGAGCGGCCAAACACACCCAGGCACACAGCAGGCGTGCTTCACACGGCGAGATACAACCGCAGAAACTGCACGCCTATCTGGGACAATGCAGACAAAATTATTTAAAAACAAAACAAAAAAAAAAAAACATCAAAGGCGTGACGTAGATGTTACTGATACAACTTACGATACAAAAACTGTTCTTCACGTAAATGTATTATTGTGTGTGACTCGTGTCCACTCACCTCACACCTAAAATAGCCTATCACAAGCACAACATGCGTAGGCCTATAATTTTATATTGTGTATATTATATATATGTATTGTATATATGTATGTATTATATATTTGTACACACACACCGAAAGCAGATAGTAAGTGGCTAATTAAAAGTAAAAATTTGGTCGCCTCATTAACTCAGAGTGTAGCTGTACCTACATATCAAAGCTTAACTCATATTGCATATTTCCATATTTTACACTTCATATTCAGTTAGACACGGCAGTGTTTCGTGAACTTACCTAGCAGTAGCAGCCGGTGCGTTGCTCGGTATATCTGTTTGTCTTTCTGCAACTGTTTTTCGATCTTTTTGTTAGCTTCTCTTTGTGCCTTCTCTTCATTTCGCTGGTCTTCGGTCTTACTGTTGCCCAAACAACCCATTTTCCC
Source organism: Megalops cyprinoides (assembly GCF_013368585.1). Classification (NCBI taxonomy): domain Eukaryota; kingdom Metazoa; phylum Chordata; class Actinopteri; order Elopiformes; family Megalopidae; genus Megalops; species Megalops cyprinoides. The sequence continues at coordinate 1,866,861 of NC_050589.1, read as the reverse complement.
ACAAAAACAAAGGTTACGGGGAGGGGGAATTTAAAAACTAAACGATCCGGAATCCCTCAATTGGCCCACGAAATTAACACATTGACAATGATTTGTGACATATCGCTCGTTAGGGCCTACTAAAGCTAACGCTCAGATCTAAAGAACTATGACTTTTGTTATCCAAATTCCTGCTCAGAATATTGCTTATATTGTTATTATGAGTACATTATATTAAATAGAACTGTATGAAAAACGGTTGTTGGATAGCGTTGATGACGACACCCGGGCCGTCTTCTCAGACGGCTGATTCTTCTATGATATGTGTGTTTTTCGGCCTAAATGTACGCACACTATTGATCAATTCAACAATTCGTTTGTACTAAATCTGCGTCTATTTCACCTTTCGTTTCAAAAAGGACGAAAATAATTTCATCCCGCGACTAGCCACGGAGAGGTCGTACGGTTGCAGCTAGCTAACAGAAATCCAAACCCGATTTTATTTCTCGTCGAGAATCCTTTAGCCTGCTTGCACAAACAAGAATTTTCTTATCGCTGTTGAAAAATAAACGGTTCCATTTGGAAGGGTTTATATTTCTGTTTATTTCCTTCCAATCCGTCTTCCTCCACACAGAGACGGGGGAGAGAGACAAGGAGCCTGAAAAAATAAAAATAAATATTTACACTAAAATGACTGCATGTGTATTATTTGACAGTTTCCCGATTTGACTAAACTCCTTTTAAATCCGTAAATTGACCATGTTGTTGCTACTGACACTATGATGGCCAGTTTTATTCCCAGAAATAATTTAATTTTTTTCCTCTATTTTCCTCCTCTTCAGCGATGGTTGTTGCTTGCTGGTTTTGTCCAAATCCGAAAGGCCCTTCTCTGGCTTTTCTTCGGTTACTCTAATTTCTGTCGTTCTTCACATCTGTAAACCTTCCAGTCGCGAACAACGACGCGTAAGGTAACTCCTAAATTGGTTCCGATTGCTCCGATTGTGCCGAAATTAAGAAAATTCTTCGGTATTTTCCCGTTTCTCGCAGGCATAGGCTCCAGTCAGCCGCCGCTTTGTATTCCTTTTGAATCCGAATGGTAGATACACATGTGCATTCAGATACATGAACGCACCGCGGCTTCAAAGATCAGACTCCACCGTGACAGCAATTCCTTCATAGACAGGCCGCGTGTGTATAAATGCGAAAAAAGTTGTTTCTTTTGCGTATTATTGCCTTTTTCCTTTTCTCCGGGAATGGTACATTGAGACAGACAGCGTTGGAGAGATGGGGTGGGGCAAACACTTCTCATTGAACCCTGGGAACGAGCAGCGTCTCGTCACATGACCGCGCAAAGCGTCACCATGTTGCGATCCTGCGCATAGAAGGCGCCCTCTTCAAAGGCTCGGGAAAGTACGGACAAGCCCTAACACACGGTCAACCCTCTGATCACTGCCAGTCTTTCCTAAACGCAATAAGGCCCAACTGTAACGATGACTGGGTTTGGCGTTGTAGAAATATCAGCAGCAAGTATACCTGCTTTTAAAATCGATGTGCAACGTGTATTACACGCCATACCACCTTCATTAGTGGCAGTCCAGGTCTGTTTGTATCCAAACAGCGCACAGATCGGTTTCGGATTGTTTGCCACCAGGTCAGCCTAAATAAAAGATTTGTCTAATGAACACAATAACCGCATCTGTTGCAGTTCTCAGATGCTTGCAGCTGAGTTTGAGAAATTCCCAACAGTGGTTGGGATGGTTTATGTGGAAAAAATGTGGGGGATATCCACTGCCTCCCAGTGTTCACATAGTGTAATTACACAATTACAAAGCTCGTACAGACTTGTGTTTACGTGATAAACATTGCTAACTTGTTGAACTTTGTCTGCAATATGTCCATAGTTGAGAATATACGAGGATTAATCAAGAGCAAGAGGTGGAAACCCTGTCTGGGAGGATGCGACACACAGCCAGTTGGAAGACGTATTATAAGTACATATAAAATAATAGGTATACTACTTTAAAAGCTTCATAATTATCATTAGTCATAGCGCTTTGGGTTTTGTATGAAATATTCCATCCCAATCGCCAAGCTTGATAAAAAGCATTGGCCCTGCAGGAACGGCTCTTTTATCTTTGTACTCGACTGTAGGCCTATTCGTCCTCAGTGCAAATTCAGGAAGGCTTGCGTTCAGCTGCCTGCTCACAGCTTCGATTTGGTAACAACGGCGACCTCTACAGGAGTTAAACTAAATGAAATTCTTGACTACAAACCCCAGTTCTTACCATTCTCTGTAGCATTGGTCGTTTAGTGTCTAATATCATTAAACGTTTTAAACGAGCGCTGGTCGCGATGTAAAACGCATAGACTACCCTCGAGAATATTCCTGCACTCGGGAGTGATTTGCTTTCTTGAGGTCACAGTGAAAATGACCACCTAAATGTCATGTACTAAGTATAAATACCTAAACAAACCAGACTCTAAAATCCTGTATGAAACAAACCAGTTTTCTGTTTTGACGTTTGTTTATTTAAAGGACCTTTTGCTAGGGTTACCTGTGTAGTCATGACAGCTCTGTGCTGAGACAGCCTTCTAGGCCATTACTCATGAGAATTAAAGTTCATAACAGCTAACAATGCTAAACAAATGTATACATTTTAATTTAAAACATAAAAGGGTACAGGCCCAGAGGCAGGGGATTCAGATCTCACTGCAGTGCATATCTGTTATATTAAATATTTCAGTTCTAAAATAGAGCACCATATAAATATCATTTCTATGTATATTTTTCTTGGTGTTCTTCAGTGTGAGACTGTTTCATGTGTGACTCTCTTAGTCCCACTGACTGGACCAGTTGTATACTTATATGAAGTATTTGAAAAAGCATTTTTATGAGAAGATAATAATAATAATAATAATAATAAAAGGTTTAATTATAAAAAATATAACAATAATGTATTTCGGAAACATGTCTAACCATGTCTGACATAATGTCTAACCAAAAAGGTTTTTTTTTTTTTTTTGTAATGCTGTTATTAGAGTTATTTGTGATACTTTCTGGCATGAGTTAACATATTCAAAACAACAACAAAAAACTGACCTGTCAGAGCTAGGTTAATTAATCTGTTTTTTTGTTGAACACAGTAACTTGTGTGTGACGTGGGAGGTTTTAGATCTTTGTTTTGTCTTTGCTTATTAGTTTTCCAACATCCACCTGAAAAAAGGGATCATTTCTTTTAATGGCTTAAAAACGTGACAGAGCTACACAGCCTGCCTCTGTTCAGAAACACTCTGGGATCTATGAAAAGCGGATAATGAGTGCTATTTTCCCACTCTGACACATGGCAAAGCTATCCTCACTCACCGTTTTACTTAGATCAATTATTAATGCGCAAATATATATTTAATGGCTGTAAGTGGCCATTCTTGAACTACTGAACATGGCTCTGAAGATTTTGACCAACCTGAAAAGATGGTTGCATGTTATACTATATGTACTACTAATAATAATAGTCATGGTCTCTGAAGCACAGTGAAGTTGTAAATTCTATTAAATGTATGTATAGTACATATTAATAACACCACGTCAAGTTACATTATTATCTCTCTGGTATAAACACTTTGTCATATGCCCAGAGTTGTTTTACATTCAGTTTTCCCCAGTTTGTGACTACACGCGATTCACAGATTTTATTTATTCATTTATTTTTAGCTGACAAGGTAACATCAAACACCACATACGAGATTCATTATACAATACGAAGCCAAGGACTGCATTTGCTTGTAGTGTTGATTAAAAATCGGATTCAATAAGCCGACTCCTGATCCTCATATGTATTGATATTAATAATTGCTTATCCAAGCAGGAAAAAGTAACAAGAAGTGGAAGATCTGCATAGGCTCGTGCACTTGGTTGTTTCAACCCTAAAAGCAGCAGCATTTCCCATTTGAAAAACCAGTCGGCGCAGAAGAGTAATAGTCACAGGGACACGATTTTTAATTAATGGCAGGCTGAAAAAATATATTTCTTAACTTAAAAGTAAAAATTTTCGTTTAACAAACATGAAACGTAAAGTGAGGGTTTTTTTTTTACTGTTAATTCATTCATGACACGATCTTGTTGTTTCAACACATTGATTTTCTACACATTTTCTAAATATTTTAAGTGTTGATATATAACATAGACACTTGCTTAAGACCAGCTCGTGGTATCTCAGTTTCGAAATTAGCCCATATACTGAGACGTTCATCAAGAGTCATAAGATTTGCATGACACAGGTATTCCTGACCATTAATGCAAATCACACTCGTGTCGCTAGGGGGCTCTCTTCTACACTGAAAATCCCACTAGAACGTCACAAAGCCTTGACCCGGGAAACCGAGGATGTGGCAGAAACGCGTCTGTTAGCCGGTTAGCATATGATCAAACACAGCTCTTAGCCAGAGACAGAGGTCAGGCACAAAACTGGTTCAGCTGAGCTTTAGGGTTTTCCCCGAGAAAGGTTTATTCTACTTTATTAACAAATGGGATTTCCCATAATTAATATACAAATACAGCAATCCCATTGTTACCGTCAATATCAAATATGCAAAACATGCTGGAATTAATCTAAGCACCTAAGTGAACAGATTTAATTTACGGCTACAGCGGGCAATCTGCCTCAGTGGTCTAGTGCCGTTGAATTAAGTCTTCAGACTGTCTCTTACCACTAGAGGGCTTTAAAGAAACGTGAGAGAAAGAGCAATAATTCATTTAAAATAAATTAAAAATATATATACATATACTTACAATATCTTTTTAAATTATTAATTTAAACATATTTTAATAAATGACCCATTAATTTTTCACTTCCACCCCCCCCCCCCAAAAAAGAATATATATTCCCGTAATGTATTTCAGTTAAAATTCTTAAAATATCTTAATTGTCATGTTATGTTAATTGTTACTCCCTCCCATATTTTCAGTACGTGGTGTTGGTAATTGCAAGTATTTAAATTAAGGAGTCCAGCCTATAACATTGCTAAAATTGATTTATCTATTTTTCTGTTTGCTTTTTGAAACAAGTGGACCAAACCTGAAATGTATAACGAAGAGTAATAAAATATATGTAACGTAATATAGTTGGCAGAAATCAATTGTGAAAAAAATGGGAAACATATCATAATTCTTTCAATGGTACAAGAATATAAAAAGCTTACCTATACAAAAGCAATCCAATTGACCAATAAATACTGAACAAATGTATTGCAGAGCTCTTGAAAAGTTTCAGGAAAGCCTGTTTTATCACGACGGTCTTGCATTTCAGTCGGTGCTGCAAGTCCGCATTTATCAACGGCAAAGATGTGCAATAACAAAGTTTTTCCACTAGAGGTCGAGCTTGAATCGAAGGTGTTGTCTGCAAGCCACGACGCGTTCTTCTTTAGTGTCTTAACGATGTACTAAAATAATGCGGAGCACTTCAGTGCACTTTATTAGATAGAAATGTTCTGTTGCTTTATAGCGTGATTGGTTCCAGTTAAGCACTGCACTGCACTGCACATGATATGATATGCATTTTTTTGGTAGTAAAAGACTAAATGTAATTTAAGTCACTAAATGTCTTAATAAAACCCATACACCAGTACTTTTGCCTTATCCTGTAGAGCTCAAACAATAGGTTGTCTTTCCCATAAATGGCAGATTTAACTATGATAAGGCTGGTGGTGAGACAGTGAGATTTCATCACCTTCCTCAACGGTGGAAGTGATTGTGCTGTCAATTACTGACATATTTCAGCCAACCAAAAGCTCCGTTCTTCACAGCAGTAGACCCTCCATGATACAAAATGGAGAGTGGCTGATAACACGTGATAGCTCCACCCATTTTGGGACATTGCTGGATGAAGCGTGGCACGGTCTGTCTCCTGCTGTTTCTGCCCCCCCCCCCCCCCCCCCCAGTGGCAGTAACAGCTTTGTCCTAAGAGCTCTAATGAGGGGAAAGAATTGGGAATCCCATGTCCCAGGGGTGCTGTGGTGGTTTGTGGGCAGTGCTGCTGACGTGGTCTCATCTGGGGCTTTGGTTTCAATTAGCGAGATCATCGAGTGATTAGTGGTCCATCAGCGGTCCACCAGCAGACTGCTGATGTCCAGCCCTTCCTCTCGCAGGCAGAGCATTCTGGGAAACTTTCACCTGGTGAATGAAAGCCTGACAGGTGGCTTAGCAAAGCCCATGTTGGGGTAAATAGCTCTCCCAGGCGTGTGTAACGCTACAGAGCCCAGCCTTGCCACAGTCAGATCTCACCCAGTGAACTGCTCTCCCACACAGTTAACAACAGCAGGGCAGCTGCTCAAGTCATTAGATTAGATCAGATTCAACTTTATTGTCATTGTGCAGAGTACAGGTACAGAGCCACTGAAATGCAGCTAACATCTAGCCAGGAGTGCAAAAAACATATACTGTATAAAAAGCGAGCATAATAAATAGCAAATGGCATATAAAACTGGTATATACAAAGTACAAGATATATGAGGTATAGGAAGTGAGGTAGGAGCAGTAAAATCTCAAGGCAGAGAGATCAACTGCAGTGCTATGACAAGGCAATCATTCAAGTATGATGACACTACTGATAACACTGCTGTGCAGTATAGAAATTTGCACAGGAAGTAGGTGCAGTACTGTGCAATGCCCAAAACAGATGTAAAGATCCATGTGCAAGGAGCAATCGGGGGGGGAGTTAGCGTCCCAGAACAGAGTTCAGCAGGCCGACAGCTGAGGGAAAGAAGCTGTTCCTGAGTCTGCTGGTGCGGCAGCGGAGGCTCCTGTAGCACTTCCCGGATGGAAGGGGGGTCAACAGTCCGTGGTTGGGGTGGGAGGTATCCTTCATGATGCCTCTCATCATGGACAGGTCAGGTGCATACAGAATACACCGGTCACTGGTCCCTGAATTCCAGCATAAACCAACAGAGTACCACGGGGGGGTGACCGCCTCCTCTGATTGGTTGTTTCCTCAGGTGGCAGTAGGCTGGTCAGTGCCGCTATATTCATTGATTGTGTGCCTTACATTAACCGCATTGACCTGATGAGGTGAACTGGGGGTTTGGTGATTTTTTTCGGTATTTGTGGGCGGGATGGTTTTTCTTTGTGTAACTAATTACGGAGACCGCAGTAAATTCCTCCACCAAATAATGCACCCAATTAAGCCATTAACCCCCTGGTGAGGGATGACAGCGGCGTTCCTGTGGGCCGGGGCTCTGCTGCAGACACTGTGCTAACGAGGGCAGAACAGGGCAGGGGAGAGATGTGCAGGACCCCCTGCCTCTGCCACAGCCAGCGGCTGCTAATAGCTCTTCCTACCTGCCTCCTAAGAGCACTTAAACTGCACCGTCGATGAAATATTAGATGCATGCTCAGCAGTCATCACTATAATCAATTTAAATGTGCTTCAGAGGGTAATTGAGTGGATTTCTCTAGGGCTGAAAGCTCCACCTCGGGGCCTCGTTCTAACCCTGATCGGCCTCTCTGCTGTCCTGCACGATTTGGTTTTGGTAGTTTATAACTATTACTTGTATCAATTATCCCTGAGGATGATTATTTATCCCAGGGATGGTGGAGGGTAACGTTCCCATGCCTCTGTGCCTGACTACAGCCTGTTCTGGTGGTACTGCTGGACTCGGGCTGTGTTGTCTTAGTAATATTTGTTTTGAATGTAAAAGGTGTAGTTTAAGGAACTGTCATGTCACTTACTCAATCCCTCACTCACACACTCGCATAGTTCACTCACGTGTTCACTCCCTCACTCACTCGTTCACTCCCTCACTCACTCACTCATTCACTCCCTCACTCATTCACTCCCTTTCACTCTCTCACTCCCTCACTCACTCAACCGGTGTGTCAGTGGCTCCTTCAGTAGTGAACAACAGTGACAGCATTTTACCAGCAGAGGGCGCCAGGCTCAGCAGAGCCATTACAGCCGGGTTCCTTCTAGTTCAGCTTGGAAATGAAATATGTTTTGACATATTTATAAATCAGTCAGTTATTGGCTATTTCGAAAGTGTTTTGATAGAAGCGTTCCTTGCATCCAACCACCTTATATTATCAACAATCACCATCTCACTCTTAAATTCTTTATGTAGATGTGACCTACAGTATGTACATACTGTATATACCTCAATGTCTTGGAATAGCATTCAACTGATTACTGATTAACAAAAGAAAGGAAAAAATCCAGTTTTGTTCTTTCTCCATAATTCATGTGAAGGACAGCCTAAAAACCTAACATAAAATAATAGATGATTCACAGATATCATTCATTGTGTGTGAGTACATTCAGGTCTCTTTACAGCAAGTCACCATTTACACAAAAAGGACTGGACTTTCATCTAGCATAGGGAAAAACAGCTGGGGTTCGATTATTCAAATATTCAGCAATGGCAACTATAGAATATTTGAATATTTCAATATAGGATGATTTTAATTGTAAACCCCGACTCCATAAGAGAAAAGCAGCCATAACCCCAGCAGAATCAGACACACTGCAACAACCCAAATCAGAGTCAGACACACTGCAACAACCCAAATCAGAGTCAGACACACTGGAACATGCCAGAGGAATGGTACTGTGGAGTTAGCGGTTATGGAGAAGCCACTGCTACACAGCTGCCAGCCAGTGCCACCAAGATGTCTACGCTTTGGAGCAAACTCATCTCACTGTGTTGTTAACAGTTTTAAACAGCTGAATGTGTAAAAACAGTCATTATTAAACAGTGTTGTACTTATTATGGATGGTTTTCAGCCAGTTCGGGGAGTCCCGGTTTGTCTTTTATTGTCCTTTAGAACATCTCACCCATCCTCATCCTGTCCCCCTGATTACCTCTGTGTCTCCTCCTTGGAAAGCGCTAGCATTGCTAACATGGCTAGCTCATTACACTCCGCCACTGTGCTGGCTCAGTCCCTACCTGCTAATGGCCCAACAGCCATGAATATTAGATCCACTTTCCCTCGGAGCTCAGGGGCGCGGGGCTGTTAAAGCGCCCGTCAGCCGGCCCGCAGAAGGCAGCAGTCTCTCCAGGAGGCGCCTCTCGCAGTTTGGTGAGGTAGCGGGGACCGGCAGAGCCCTCTCAGCGAGTCCTAGTGAGGTCTCCGTCCCTGAGTGGGACAGTCTCTCATCCTCTCCGTCCCTGAGCGGGACAGTCTCTTATCCTCTCCGTCCCTGAGCGGGACAGTCTCTCATCCTCTCTCTGGGTTGTGGCTCACAGCTTCGGGCTCTGGGTATCGGTGGCGGGGGCCGATTCTGAGTTTGCGCGTTGGTAACACGAGTCCAACAGGCGATGCGCCTCGGACAGCCTTCCCACAGCTAGACACTTTCCCCCTGAGAAAGCTGTTTTTAACACCAAGCCACCCTCACGCGACGCGCGCGTGGGAGGGGGGGATTCCTCCCAAATCTGGCGCTGTGTTCTTCCCCTCAGCCTGGGGGGGGGGTGCTGACTGTTTATCCAGTGTGACCCCCCCTGGGGCAGCGTTAGGGAGGAGAGGAGTTACCTGCTGCACAGGAAGCTGAGAGGAGAGCGGTCTCTCGCAGTGCCTGCTCAGAGCTGCGCGGGGCGGTCGTGGAACAGACATGGCAGGGGACATCGTGGTGGGAATGATCTACAAGATTCTGCTGCCTCTGATCCTGCTGGCAGGTAAGCGCACTCTCTGCTCTCTCAGCAGGACTGAAACACAGCAGCTCAAAAAAGACATGCAATGACTAGGGAGGGGATGGTAGCTGTGGCATTATTATGATGTAATTACGGAACTGTAATCAGTGATGTTATGTCTGTTCAAATGTCCATATTTCAAGAGGTAAAATTTTTGTCACATATTTAACGTCGTCTCATTTGCCTAAGTTACCATTTCACAATTCTAATGTTGCAAGTAATAAATTGCCAAATGCCTGTGAATATTGAGGGAGACGCACAAGAAAGCATGCAGTAAAAAGCATTTTAGATGATAGCATGTGTGAACTATTTTGCAATTGCTGTAAATGTGCTAAAATAAAATACTTAACAGATTTTTCCAGTGAACAAATGCATTTTTTCAGATGTGTTGGAATTTTGCCTGATATAGTTCAAAAAGAAAACCCGTGTATACATCTGGATGGATGCTAAAATGAGTGTTATGCATTTTCAGCAAAGGATAAGGTTTCAGCTAGTGATGGATATTTTTTAAGGATAAGTTTATTGCGTGTATTATAATCCAAGAGGGGTTTTCCACATTACTACTGTAGCACCTAAATTCAATATTATAATAATAATTACTCTTATTGTTATTTTTGTTTCTATCTTGTAATAACATATTTAACGGAAACCACGAGAGCATCATTACCCTGAGAGAGCTGCATTTTTTGCTATTCCAGCATGAGGTTGTTTCTCATCCACACTGTAGCTGAGGACAGCACTTAACACTGCTACACACCTCAGAATAACATTATCCTGTGGGGTTTGCTCAGTTAATTCAATCACAGTGTCGTTTACAAATCTCTTCAGATGTGTTTGTGGATTCACACTGGGAAGCCTATTGATAGAAATTCACACATACATACCGGCTAACCGTAGTGAGAGTTCTTCTGCATTTTACACGGGAAAGAGTATGAACAATACGTGCAGAATCATAACTATCACCATAACTGTCTCAACAGAGAGTTTGTGAATTATGGTGACATGCCTTGGAAATGAATGGGGCATGAACAGAGCAACAATCTTGTCTGGTTTCCACTTCAGGTTTGTTGAGGGAGTAATCGATTTCGGCACCATTTCTTTCACTCTGTCTGTTTCTATCCAGTTCTCATTTCTTGGTGTTATAATATGGACCCAAATGCATTTTTCAACACCACTGAACCCACAGCCAGCCCAACAACCAGTTAGTTACCTACACTGACTTAACTAAACCTGAAACCAGCCGTGAGATCACAGCTGATGCAACATTTCCAACAAACGACAACGGGAAATCAAAACTGGTGTGTGACCTCACGGAGGAACCCTGCACCTGTACGTGTGGCTGGTTCTGTGTGAACCGCATTGTTCTGTGACTCAGAGTCAAAGGCTGTCTGGATCTCTGTCATTCTCTCAACAGCCATTTCTTTCCGATACAATGGCCTGTCGGTGGTCTACCTCCTCTTCCTCCTCACCCTGCCTTTGGTCCCCGATCCTTCTGCATCATCCATGAACGGTGAGTCTTCTTAATCATGTTCAGCATTAGGGCTAAGAGTTTCCATGTCCATCTAGGGTCTGAGAGGACCTAACCATGGGTAGCTGAAACAGAAAACACATTTTGTTTCTTTTAATGCTTTTAAAATTAATAGAATAAAATCAGCATCCTATTGTTAACTACATCTTGTGATGGCAAGACTGTGCACACTGAAATTAAATCAATCTGCCATTTGAGAAGCATTATCAGAATTATTATCATAATAATTATTATTATTATTATGAGTATTTGCATGGTAGAAACCCTCCTTCAGGGTGACATATATGACTTCAGTTTTTATGACATAACTATATGCGCAACTGGATACTTTCCTGGAAGAACTCAGGTAAAATTTAAGATGGCGTAAGGGTACAACCGCTGTGCTGAGTTTGGAATCAGACCCACAAGCTTTCCATTAAAAGCCTCACTTCATCTGGTGCCTGTCAAAGGGCAGGCACTCACAATGAACACAGCCACTGTTAGTTTTAGTCTTTTTTTCCTAAATATTACCTCCGTTCTTTTAACATTAAACAAATACCTGAGCCGTGATGCTCAGAATGTGATTATTATCCATCAGATAAAAATAAAATGTGTTTGGTAAAAACAATATTTAATGCACATTTGATTATCCTGTCCACTGCTGTTCTGTGTGTCAGGCCATGGTTTGTTTTATGACATTTATTTATGTTACATTACATTATCGACATTTAACAGACACTCGTATCCAGACCGACTTACATCAAGTACATGTTGTTACATGGCCTGTAAGTCCTACGTTGCTGATGGTATTCATGAACTTGTGACTGGAAACACTAAATATAAATTAATAAAAATTTGAAGCCACGTTTTTATGTTCGTCAAAGATAACAGTTTTTGCATTGCAAGACTTAACCACTGTCTGACAATAGAATCTCCCTCTGAAAAGAGAAGTGATTTACAGAATTACTGGTAACTGCTTTGATGTGTACACTCTACGCTAGCGTGTATGTGATGGGGGGGTCAATACCGCCCTGCTAAATTAAGGACCTCATCGCGTATTCCTGAAGCACTTTTAAGAGGTGCGGTCTGCAGCATATGGTCTTATCAATTATGTATAAGAGAGTAATTATTTGGAGGAATGCAGAGTTGTGGTGTCAGCTCTGCCAGCGAGGATGCCTTGAATGTAGCGCTGTTTGTTTTGCGTCTGTAAACTGTGCGCTTGATTGTGTTTTTATGACCTCATCCGCGGGAGTAGCGTGAAGGGGGCGGTGAGACATTAAACTCCTTCTGAAGCTCAGGGAATGGCCGGGCTTTAGGAAGCCCGGGCGAGGGGGGCGGGTGGGAATGATATTAAGCTTTTAGTAAAAATCCGGTCATCGGAAACACATTTGCTGCCTCAGCTAATGCCGCGCCGTAATAGATTTTGTTTTCTGGTAAACAAACGAGCACAGCAAATCTTTAGCCCGTAATAACGCGTATCAGCTTCTGTCTGCATCCCACCGCAGGCGTGTTCAGATGTTCCTTCTCTTACATGTGAAATCTGTCCCTCTCTCCCCGACATTTGAAATCACAGGCCTCTTATCTACTGAGAAAAATGAGAACGCCTTATCTAAGAAAAATAACTGATTATATCCATACATGTAGGCTATACGAAAATTTTTTAAACAAATTAATTTGTCAAAACTTACCCGACGTCCTGTGCGTTAACACCCCCAGCTGAATATTCAGACTGCAATATCAAGAAAACATGTATTCAATTGTTTCCTGCCACACGCGTTGAAATTACAGATCAAATTAGATACAAAGTCATGATTAAAAAAAAAAAAAAACTAAGGCCTCACTCTAAATAAACAGGTAGTTGGGTAGCAGTACATAAAAACCAACTGGACGACAATTCTCTCTGGATGATATCGTATAAATACATGAATGAACACTTACTGTAGAGCACATTTGATAAATAAACATATGGCGTAAAACTGCAGTTGTTTTTCACGTGGGCTAAGAACTAATACCCCTCCTGTTACATAGACTTCAGCACACTTGGGGAAGTTTGTCCTGGTGATTGCGCAGGGGGTCCGTTAAACGCACATTACATAGCATACTTAATTCCGCCAGCCGCTGACTTCAGCGAAACGCTTGTTGACGCACGGACGAGCGGCCCGCTCCGACGTCTGCAGTGTAGCACAGGTTGCATTACCGACAGCGTGTGATCGCGTCCTAATGGACCGCGACTCGGATGTGCCAGGCCGTGCCGTGACATCTCTGCACTCCGTGCCGCCCCGACCCTGCTCCCGCGAGTCCTTAAAGTGGAGCTCCGAGTTCTGATCCAAAGGAGCTCGTAAAAGTCAACGAGCTAATTAAAAGATGTCGCATCTTCCTCTGCGCGGGGAATGGCAGCAGGCAGACGTGGCTGCCATCGATGGAACACGACGTATCGACTCGCCTAATTTTTTGCTTGTGTAGTGCTGAGTGGGTTATTTACGTTTACATTTTATCCCTTAGCAGACGCTCTTACCCAGAGCGGTATGAGTACATTTAACAATACATTTACATTGCTGGCATCACGTCTTACCCAGATATCTTATCCAGAGCGACTCCAGAGGTCAAGCAAAGAGGGCATCCAGCATAACGACACAAAACGTTACACAAATAAGAAAACCATCATCCACACAGACAGGAGTCAGTGTTAAACACACAAGGTCGAGACCACAAATCCGCACTGGCCCAACACGCAGGCGATAAACCGGACAAGATCGCATTGTTCCAGTACAACAATAGCACATACCCGGGGCTTCCCTGTATGCTCCCCTATCGTGGAAGGTATCGTTTAAATCAGTAGACCAAGGGACCTCGTTGTTCAGACCCAATGTTCTTCTGAATATCTCATAATGAATAATTTCCCCGTATTATACATTTGGAGAACTTAATTTGCTCTGACTCTAGCCTAAATAAATATTAATGAAATGTTTACAATTACATGTACATTTATTCATTTGGCAGACGCTTTTATCCAAAGCAACTTACAAGTAAGGCAGAGTACAACACAAGCAAGAAACCACAAGGAGTCAACAATATTAAAAGCGCTGCATGACCAGGTTTCAATAGTTGGCCACACAAAGTATACAAGCTTGCTGGTAGAGAATAGATTGCGCATAAGACATAAGAAAACACTTTAGGTGGTAGCGTTTCAGGTGATCAGGTGAGCGCGGAAGACTTGCGTCTTCAAACTACCACTTGGCCTATACTCCACATTGTATGGAGAGCATATTTGCAACGTATATAGGCTCTTTTACCTTTGTGAACATCAGTATGTCCTTATCCTCATCCTTTTACCTGTTTTCCAAGGCAAAACCGGCACGTTTATGCTGTTAATGTGCTGCACGAGCGTCATGTTCCTGGCCCTGCAGTGCGGCCTGCAGATCACCTTCGCCCACGTACCTGTGCACGGTAAGAACGTGCATGCCTTCCAGGGCCACGCCCTGCATGCAGAGCAGGGGGTTAATTGGTTTGTTCTTTTCTTTTAATGTACTGATGTAATGAATGCACTCATTTGTTTCCGTGAATATTTCATGAGTACGGAAATTGGTTTAACAACGTAGGCTACTGCAACGACGCAGATCAGTCGATTTTGATCCGGGGAAATAAAGCATTTGTTCTCTTACAGTGAGTGGTTTTTGGGAAGACGTCCTCTACCATTTGGGGATTGTAAGGTATGACTCATTAATGTGTTTTAATTTTGATGTCGCGTGCCAGTTGAGACCACGTTTCTGCATCGATTTTGAATAAACATGGATATTTATCTTACACCTTTATAGATTTTAACCTGGCTTTAATCCACCAGAGATTCAGTAAAATCTAAACAAATGTATAGCCTAACGAGTCTAAGGCTATATAACATTTTGTCACATCTTACATAAATTATTTGTGTCTCTCCTAATTAAAATACGACGAAGAAGACTTTGCGTCATATAACATTAAAATCCCTTAAAATTTCACAAATTTGTATGGTTAATTTACACTGCACTATAAAGTATTATACTATATATTATAGTATACTGTACTATATACTAAGAAGCATACCCAGCGAGTTTCTCCTTCGCCGTGTCGCCGCGTCTCTCCAGATTCAGCGCGGTTGATCCATGGAACATTGCGCGGCTCCTGGCCCCGGATCTCGGCGTCTTCCTCCTCTCGCTCTTCATTTACCGCTTATGCAGGAAGCTGCTTCGGCCCCCGGTCCATGTGGCGGCGCATGAGAACTGCGTAATGCCCTCCGACCCTGAGGTATGCGTGCACAGGCCCACAGCAGCCCAAACAACTCGCGCGTATGTATGTATGTCTATATACAGGTATATACAGGTGAGAGTGTTCCTTCAGTCACAGTAATTGTTAACTATAAAGTCTTCTCACTGTAGAGGCGCTACATTAATGTAGGAGGATTTATCTTCAGTAGCTTTTTAAAAGTTTGTTCTACTTTAGAAAAATGTGTAACTTTACACCAAAGGAAAAACAGAGAATACCTCCTAGGAATCAATGTTGAACAAACCTGGTTTAAGAAATGAACTATAATACTAATTATATTTACATGTGTACACCTATACATTTTTGTGTGTGTGTGTGTGTGTGTGTGTATGTTTGTGTGTTCGTGTACTGGTGCATGTGTGTGCGTGTTTGTATTGGTGTGTGTGTGTGTGTGTGTCTATGTGTGTGTCTGTGTGTTGGCATGTGTATGTTTATTTATTGGTCTGTGTGTGTGTTTATATGTGTGTGCATGCGTGTGTGTGTCTCCGTCAGGAGAATGTGGAGCAGTCGGACTCTGATTCGGATGAGGACAGCGAGGGGTCGGAGGGCTCGAGCTTCGACAGCTCGGACGAGAGCAGCGTGTCGCGGGACGCTCCGCCTCGCTTCGTGCAGAAGCTGATGGTGTTCGCTGCAGGGCTGCGGCTACTGCTGGCCACCATGCTCAACACCGCCGGCAAAGTGGTCATCACCATCCTCCTGGGCCTGGCAGGTAGCTGAATCCTCACGCCCCCCTCACCCACACACCGAAACGGCGGGAAAGCCTGCGCAGTCTTCCCTGTGGAGCAAAAGCACCCAGAGAGCATCTGTGACAGTATCAAACCCAGAAGGTTGTAAGTTTTAAACTCTGGGAAGGCACTGCCATTGTTCACCTCAGGGCTTCACCTGGAACACTGAGAACATCCAGCTGTTTAAGAGGATAAAATATGAAGTGTGTACCACGTGTGTCTCCCTGGACAAAGGTATTGATATGCAAATTAGAATTGGTGCTAATATACATGGACTAATAATGTTTAGCAGGTATTAACAGTTTCACCACTGTACCTCACTGGAAGTTAATTTGTAATATAACTGCCATAACTGTCCATTCCTTTCCTTCCTCTATTTCTCTCCTTTCTCTCTCCCTATCCCTCTCTCTCCTTCTCTCTCCCTCTTCCTCTGTCTTCTTCTCACCCCCCCCCCTCTGCGCAGGCATCGCCCTCCCCTCTCTGACCTCGGCGCTGTATTTCGGGGTGTTCCTGTGCTTGGTGTGGTGGTGGGTTTTGGGGCGGTCTCTCAGCCTGCTCCTCTTCAGCACTCTCTGTGTAATGATGGCCATATTCAGCGCTGGTCACATCCTGGGGCTGTACCTGTACCAGCTGCCCATCTCTCAGGAGCTGGTGCCGCCACAGGACATCTACGCCAGGTACCCCATAATCACAGGCTGCGCTCTGACCTCCTGCACTCACTACATTACATTACACTACTGGCATTTAGCAGATGCTCTTATCCAGACTGACTTACATTGGCTACAGTTTTTTTTTTTTACAATGTTATCCATTTATGCAGCTGGATATTTACTGAAGCAGTTGTGGGTTAAGTACCTTGCCCAAGGGTACAGCAGTAGTGCTCCAGTGGGGAATCAAACTGGCAACCTTTAGGTTACGAGGCCTACTCCTTAACCACTATGCTACACTGCCGTCCTCCTCTCTTTTACACCTGTTAGGTGACAGAGTTAGAGCTGTGACACGCAGTTCAGACACCTTGTAAAGTCTAAAGTTCTTAATTGTGACAGAACCCTTTTTGTTGTCTCAGTCTGTCATACACAGCACATCTCACAGGTAGGCAGGAAAAGGGCAATCAGAGGTAACATTGCAGTGAAAGGAGGGTACAGCCCCAGTCCGGCTATGCCACTGAAAACTGCAGTTGATTTTTTGAAAGAAAAACATGCAAAAAAGTGTGAGTGATGTATGCTGTATGTAGTAGGTGACCCTGGATGAAAGTGATGGCCAGGCCAATGAATGAAAAGGTATCTTGCTGTAAGAGTGTCATTGCTGCTGTACAGTACAGTAAGGAATCTGCATCCCATCTGAGCATGCTCAGAACAGATTGTCCTCTTCCTGCTTGTCCCAGGCTTTTTGGTATGACGGCCTTCATTTGGACCAATAGCTCTGACCCGCACGGCCTGCACCTGCACCCTGACGCCGCCTGGCCTGTCTTCGTCAACCCGCTGGTCCTGCTGGTGCTCTACTACACGCTGGTGGCTGTGCTGCACAAATGGGTCTACCTGTCTGACGAGGTACTCCACCTCCTCTGCGCACTGTGGTTCTGCAGCAAAAAGACATGCTCACTGGAGAGTGAGGCTTCATGAAGCTCCTAATGGGAGGAGCTACCATGTGCTGTCAATCACTGACTTGTCTGAACCAATCATAAGTGTCCCATAGCAACTCTAATACTAAGCTACTAAGCTTCTACTAAGCAACTCTGCGATTTCAAAGAAATGAGTCAGAGAGAGCACATGTTAGCTCTGCCTTTTTTGGGGTTCATAAACGCTCGTAGTCTGATTACTACATTTATCTCCCATTAACAGAAAGCTGATGTATCATTTTTTTTTCAAGTTTTTACAAGCTGATGTTTTGGATCTGCAGTTAGTGGTTGTCTTTTTCAGCTGGCAGAGAGAAGTTTGGCTACTTGTCATGAATTACATCACACACCATTGATTCAGTAGCTTGTTAAATCATTTTGTTTTGAAATCAGGAGATCCCACCCAGGTTTGATAGCTGTGTTTCTGAGGGTCCTCCCGGCCTGCGGGGGATGCTGTGGCTCTCAGGGGACCAGGCCAAGGTGAGGGGTGGAGTCAGTAGGGAGCGGTGTCCGGTGTAACCACAGTGTTTTAAATAAAGTTTCTCTTTGAATTTTCTTTTCCTTGCAGCTGCTGGGCAGCATGGATGAGGACACCAGCCCTGTGAACGAGGTAGATTCTGCTGTTGAGTTGGAGTCTAGGCTGACTAGGGTATATGGGTACTCTGCTTTCTTCATCACCATTTCCTGTGACTCATAACCAGAGGTACCCAGAACACAAACAAAGAAGCATTGGCAGTCCTGATCTAATCTCCTTTTCAACTGTGATGAAGAAATATTGCTCATCAGAACAACTTAGGATTTCTGCACATGCCTGCAAATATCACACTGACCTTCATCAGAAGCATCACTTCTGCCAAGCCATCCTCTACATCCTCCACCTGAGCTGTGCTTACAAATGGCAGCCTTTGGCTTTGTAGTTTTTGATTATGAACAGGTACAGAATGCCGGTGTCTTTCTGAAACCCATAACTAAATATCAAGTAATAAAACCTGCTGGTAATGTCCTCTGGTTTTCCCTTCTGTTTATGGTGAGTCCCCATTTCTGCAGGTGTTGCCAGTGGTGATGCTTAGGTATGCAGCGTGTCCCTCTGCGTACAGGATGTGGGTGTGTATGTTAACAGATGTGTGTTTCCCTGCAGCCAGTGGTCATGCTGTTCAATGGCTCCTGGCAGGACCAGAATGAACAGGAAGTGATGTCAGCCCTGGGGAGGAAGGCAGGCTTCCCTGAGTGCTACAACCTGCCGGTTTATGGAAGTCAGGACTCCTCTACCCACGGTATCAGCCTGAGCTCACCTGTGTCTGGGTTGTTTATAAATAAATGACTTGAAATTGTAAATGAATGGGTGGGATCATTTGTAAGAGCGGAAATGACTTGGGTATAGCTGAGGTACGGCTAAGAGAGATCTGTTTAAATGCTTCATGTGCAGCTGAGCTACAGCCGCGGCAGGAAGGTGGAAACGCGGCTGTACATTGGGTCTCCAGCTCAGGTGTGTTTGTTCAGTCAGATCCTGTGTTTCTCTTTCAGAGATGGAGGTGGAGAGGGAGGGGCTCACAGCGAGCGTGACGGAGACAGAGCCCGCCCCCGCCGGGCCCAGCGGCCTGGCTCTGTTTGGACAGTTCGTTATGAAGCACAGCTATGTCAGCGCCCTCATCGTCATGATGGTATGAGCACTTCCTGTAGAGCAGCTCACACTCACGGGGGGGAGCCACAGAATGTGACATCGCCCCCTAGAGTCAGAAAGTCAGAACTGCAATTTTTCCCTTCAGCTGGGACCCTGGGTCTTTGGCTTATCAAGCTAGTGTGTCTTTCAGTGTGCTGTGCACGCTGTGATTCTCAGTGCACCTCCTGCATTAAACCTGTTTCCCTCATTTCTCACACTTTCTCATTCCTGCCCCCTTTTAAAATCAAACTAAAATAAAAGTCTTTTAAAATTGGTGGAAGTTTGAATGATTAAATAGAAGTTGTTAAAAAATTTCACTGTAAAACATGCTGTTGGTTAAAATAATTTGGAATGTGCTGGCGGTCATGGCTCATCTACTTCTACACCTTTTTACACATTTAAGATAATTAAATGCCTGGATTGTGAGGAGTGGAGAGGGAGGCATCACAAGCCCCACAATGGGTAGAGGTACTATGTGCTGTCACCCTTTGACTTGTATCAACCAATCAAACGCCTTTGCTTTCCATAGCAAAACACTGTGATTGGTTCAAGTGAGTCATTGACAGCACACATTGAAGAGCCCCACCCATTTTTGGGATTCATGAAGCTCCTCCCTCTCATCATTGTGTCAGTGTGGCTTTATCAGTGTGGGCATGTGCCGTTCTACCGCCCGCTCCAGATGTGGAGCATCACCTATAACAGCTGGCTGACCTTCGCACTGCTGGTGTGGTCCTGCGGGATCTGGATGCTGCGGGACCGCCGGCGCTACGCCATGCTGAGCGCCCCCTTCCTGGCGGTGTACGGCACAGTGCTGCTGCTCAGCGCCTTTGCCAGCGGGCTCCGTCTGCGGCGGGACGAGCTCTTCCCGCACCTGCCCGCCCCCGTGCTCGTCGACTTCGACCTGCTGGGCTCCCCCGCGCCCTGCCTCCACCTGGGAGTCAAGGTGAGGCGCGGCCGCAGTCAGCCACAAAGAGGAGATTCTGTGGAACCTGTGATTTACAGTGGTAATTAGTTGACAGTTACATTGAAAGATCATATTTAGTCCAGCTGTGTAACTGATATTACCTTGACCAATATGTTTCTGTAAGAAGCAAGAACTAATTAGGCACTGTTCAGTGACCACAAATATTTTGCTGGCCTCTTCGCCCTCTACTGGTGAAACATTGTGATTACAGAATCCACTTGCTGGCACAGAGAGTCGGTCAGCCAGTGAGGGACAGTAATATTTCACTTGCTGCTTCCGGGCACAGGGGATAAAACCCATGGGAAGTGTTTGGTTGGACGCATCAACTGCTGATCAGACGTATAAGGGCTATTGCCTGAGCCTGTGCTTAGTGCATCCTACATAACACTTTCCTTGGGGTGCATTATGAAATGCATTTTCTACTAAGCTTAAAATTAATTTCAGAATGTGCTCATAGGAATGGTAATTGTAACGTAAACTATTGATCATTGCCATTAGGTGTTATCCACCACAAAGCAGTGTAGCATAGTGGTTAAGGAGCAGGACTCGTAACCGAAAGGTTGCCGGTTCAATCCCCGCTGGGGCACTGCTGCTGTACCCTTGGGCAAGGTACTTAACCCACAGTTGCCTCAGTAAATATCCAGCTGTATAAATGGATAACATTGTAAAACAACTGTAACCTATGTAAGTCGCTTTGGATAAAAGCGTCTGCCAAATGAATAAATGTAAATGTAAACAAATGTAAACAAATGTAAATGTAAACAAAGCACATTATTAATCACATTATTAAACCACAATGGACATCAATGTTTCCTGTAATTGTGTAGTCAACCTCAACGCTCTTAAAATGCACACTGGTGCTTCTTCCAGGCGGCACGCTCGTTTCATTATGTGTTTGTCTCATGATTAATAAGTGCGTTGGAAATAGATGGCCGCGTACAATTCACTCTGCGCAGCACGCAGGGAGGGCTTGAGCTGCACTGTCTTCAACAGCAGCTCCATATCTGTGAGGCATACGCTTTCGTGGTCTGAATTATTTTCTCATGTATGACGCTGCTTCAGGCATTTGCAGAGAATATAGATTATTTGTCATCGTGTTTCACATGGTTTACCGTCAGCTTCATTTCTGCCAGGAGCAGCAGGTTTAGTTTAGGAGTTTAGGGCAGAGAGATGCAGGAGAGGGGGGTAATGAGTGGATCTCTTTAGTGCTCCACTGCTGTGAGTTACAGCGCCTGTCTCTGCCACGCTGACTCCCTTCCCCACACCTGACCCCCTCATACGGTCCCTCTCACAGCCAATGATACAGCCAGCCGGAGACCGGAGTGTAATTATGCAAAAATGAGATGCTACAATCATGAAGTTAAGTGAAGGTTAACTAAACTAAAAAACGAAATGTTTATCTTCTTTCCATAATTTCCTTTGTGTTTCTTGAGGGGTTTAAGATGTTTAATGATTGCACTGACATCACAGTGCTGTTTTGCAATTTTTTCTTTTGCTTGAATATTACTGCTTTATAAAGATGGGAAATATTAAGGATTCTGTTCTTGGATTGTTTCCTAAGCCTTCAGTCTGTGTGTCGTTGTGCTTCAGTTTGTTTATTTATTTCTTTCTTTTCGGTTGTGTTTGTCCGCAGGTCATGTACACCTTCACCTTCTGGTTGCTACAGCGACAGAAGCTGAAAGAGAAACAGGAAGAGCAGGATCTCGAACAGGAACCTCTGGAAGAGGTCAAAGTGCAGCCCTCAGGTGAAGCAGCAGGGCCACAGAACAATACATTACTGCTGCAGTTGTGTGGCACTCATAATAATAATGCATACAGCCATACAATTCCATGTCTGGCAAGAGCCAGGCCAGTCACAGCTATATGGAGTACAGCACTGTGACTAATATGGTCATGTGCACACCTGCTTTCTGTATTGCACAGAGGCTTTCAGGCAGCGTCCAGCTGGCTATTTGTACTTGTACGTGCTGTTGTATGTTACATGCTGCTGAGTGGTCATAGCAGTATGGTACACGTGTGTTACATGCTGTGCGGTAGTAGTGGTATGTTACACGTGTGTGTTGCATTCTGTGCTGTAGTAGTGGTATGTTACACGTGTGTTATATTCTGTGCAGCAGTAGTGGCATGTTACACATGTGTGTTATATTCTGTGCGGTAGTAGTGGCATGTTACACATGTGTGTTATATTCTGTGCGGTAGTAGTGGCATGTTACACGTGTGTTATATTCTGTGCGGTAGTAGTGGTATGTTACACATGTGTGTTATATTCTGTGCGGTAGTAGTGGCATGTTACATGTGGTGTTACATTCTGTGCAGCAGTAGTGGTATGTTACACGCGTGTTACATGCTGTGCGGTAGTAGTGGTATGTTACACGCGTGTTATATTCTGTGCGGTAGTAGTGGTATGTTACACGCGTGTTACATGCTGTGCTGGCTCCTTCTCTCTGCAGAGCGCAGTGACTCCTCCCCTTTGATGGCAGTGCTCGGCTCATTGGTCAAAGGCACGCTGGTCAAGTACTGGATCCTGTTCTGCTGCTCCATGTTTTTTGTGGTCAGCTTCTCAGGGAAAGTGGTGGTCTACAAGATCCTCTATATCATGCTGTTCCTCTTCTGTGTCGTCCTCTACCAGGTGGGCTTGCCCTGCTCCACTGACTGCTCCTCCTGCTGCCCAAAATTCAACAAAAGTCACACCAGTTCTGAGCACTTTATTAGCTATGAATCATGAGTTCACATGCATGCCATGGAGTCGTTCTCCCTCCGCTGCAGTGGCGGGGTGTTTGCGGGGGGGCAGTCACTGTGGCGGCCTACCCAACCTGTGCAAATCCTCCCCAGGTGCGCTATGACGTGTGGAGGCGCATTTTGAGGTACTTCTGGGTAGTGGTGGTGGGCTACTCCATGGTGGTACTCATCTGCATCTACATGTACCAGTTCAAGACTGTTTCCGGGCTGTTCCAGCAGATCATCGGGATGTCCGAGGAGGGGTGAGAAGGGGGGATGGGGGGGGCTGCTTCCTGGTCAATCTGAATTTACTAATTATTGTTAAAATTTTTGATCATTGATTACATGTCCCTGTCCCTGTCTTAGCTTTCCCCATGAGTCCCTGTGTCACCTGTCCCTGTCTCACCTGTCCGTGTGTGTCCCTGTCTCACCTGTCCCTGTGTGTCCCTCTCTCACCTGTCTCACCTGTCTGTGTGTGTGCGTGTCCCAGTTTGCGTGACCTGGGTCTGGAGCAGTATGACACGGTGGAGCTCTTTGCGCGGATCCTGCTTCCCGCCACATTCCTGCTGGCCTGCATCCTGCAACTGCACTACTTCAACTCTGACTTCCTGGCTCTCACCGACCTCAACAACGTACCTGTGCGCCAGGGCGTGTCCAGGTGTGCTGGCATGGAATACTGCCCCGCCCCGCCCTGCCCCACCCACACTGCTGCTACTCACTCTGCTAATGCTTTCTCTTTTTCCCTCCTCCAGTGAGGAAGAACTGACAAACACAGTGGGAGCGGTCTCAGAAATGTAAGTCCTGATTGGCTGTCCCCCTGAAGATGTGCTGGTTGCCCATTGGACAGACAGAGTCATGCTGGATACTCTGAGTGCTACACAGGGACGCTCTTTGTCGTTGACATTGTGCTTCTCACTTCCTCCCTCCCCCAGCATTAAAGAGAACATCGAAAAACTTCAGAGACGGTACGTGAAAAATAAAACGCGCAGTGACTAAATATTACCTTCCGGTGTAGGTTTATGTGTGAATGTTTAGAGCTGAGCTGAGCTCTGCCCCCCTTCCTCCAGGCTGCTTAAGGAGCAGATGAGTACTAACAGCATGGACACCCTGGACAGCACGCACCTGTCTCCCTCCAGAGAAAAGGATGCTGGGAAACCTGAAGATAAGCAGGCGATTGGTCAGTGCAAAGCAAAGCCCTGCCCCGCCCACATTGCCAGTGTTCCGAGGTGATGACACAATAGGTTGATGACAGAATCGGAATGATTCTAAAGCTCTTTTCTTCGGTCGTTTCCTCTTTTATTCTCTTCCTGCTTGTCTTTCCTGTGTAGATTTTGACAGCAGCATCTAATTGTGCCCAGATTTGGCACACATATATGTCCTAATCCATATATGAGCTTATCTGTGTCCTAAATCAAAGGCCATGCCAATAACGGCCACAAAATACATTTTTGTCAATAACCTTTGATGGCATTCATTCATTCCTCTCACATTTGGCACACGTAAGAGAAATATGTCCATTACATATATGTGCAACCTGCTGGTTATAGCTTTCCCTGACCACATATGATATTGTAACTGCTACTGGTGGTTGATTTAATTTTTAAAGCTAGGTTTTGACATTTTAATCAGCCTGCAGCCTTCTTCCCACATTGTCCCGAGATGTATCCTTGCCTCGAGCTAAAAGCCATCCCCAGCCACTCAGCTCCAAAGCCCTCTGTCTGCCTGCGGCCTCTGCAGAGGATGGGTTAAACGAAGCAGTACTTGTTGCTAAAGTGAGATTTTAAAATAGGCCACCGTGCATCTGATTTATGGAGGTACAGTAATGCATCTCTCTGGCCCTTAATGTCGGCACAGTGGTAATTACAGATGAGAGGCGGACACGTGTCTCGTCTGATTGGCTGAGACTCTGCTGGCCGCGGCGCGGTGGTGGGCGCGTGGATCTCAGCGTCCTCCCGGCGTCCCGGTGGAGTCGCATAATGAGAGCAGGTGCCAGGTGGAAAAGCCGGCACGAGCAGAGAGAGAGGAACGCGATGCTCGCTGGGTCTCAGAGCGCTCCCGTACCGTCTGAGTAAAGCACAGCGCAGATGGCATTTCCACCCCCCCATCCCCCCTCCCTCCTGGCGGAAGGCTGGCCGGGTCAAAAAGTCATCTCCATCTTCGTGTTTGGGTACGCTCTGAGCTCCGATCGTCCTGTTCCTGCAGAGGAGGCGGTGGCTCGGTGGGGGCTGGTGGTGGACCGGGCCAGCCTGCTCTTTCTGCAGGCCGTGCGGGTTCTGCGTCGGGTGCAGGAGCTGGGCTGGAGGCTGCTGGAGCTGCACAGTTTGAAGATCGTCTCCACCGGCATCGTCTGGGTCTCCCTGCGGGAGGTCAGGACCGCCGGGGGTCTCCCCACAACCCGCACCTCTGGGAGCAAACCCAAACACAGAGCCATCTCCCACACACTCCAATCTCCCACACACTCCAATCTCCCACACACTCCAATTTCCCACACACACCGATCTCCCACACACTCCAATCTCCCACACACTCCGATCTCCCACACACTCCGATCTCCCACACACACCGATCTCCCACACTCTCCAATCTCCCACACACTCCGATCTCCCACACACCGATCTCCCACACACTCCAATCTCCCACACACTTCACACTAAACCCATCCCAGGGCCCCACCTCTATCCTAAACACACCAGTGTCCCACACACATGAATGTTCTCAAAGTAGGTCTGAAACACACAAATTGGGGTGATTGGAGGGGCCAGATTAAGATGTATGATAAATACATATCGCTATCTGCATGTTTGACATTTAGTAATGGACAGTTGTATAATTTATTAAACAATATTATTTGCTGAAACCTGTACTATTTTTCAGTATGTGGACAGTACATGTGCAGTCTGTATCTGTATCTCCATTGCACTGCACTGATGGTGAAACATCGTTCCCGTCTCTAGTAGCTGTGTCTTTGTGTCTACCCCAGGTGTCTTTGATGAATTACCTGTTCCTGGTCCTCTGGTGCTTCTCGCTGCCCTTCCCCCGCCTCCGCCCCCACGCGGCCAGCGTGTCATCCGTCTGGGCCTGTGTGATGGTGGTCTGTAAGATGATGTACCAGCTGAAGGTCATCAAACCTCAGGGGTATTCCTCCAACTGCACTGTGGTGAGCGTGCTGTGTTTCACCTGCCCGTCTGTGTTTCACCTGCCCGTCTGTGTTTCACCTGTCCATCTGTGTTTCACCTGCCCGTCTGTGTTTCACCTGCCTGCCTATGTTTCACCTGTCTGTCTGTGTTTCACCTGTCCGTCTGTGTGTCCTTCTGTCTGCCTGTCTGTCCTTCTGTCTGCTCTCTGTCTGTGGAAGTACACAGTAGACAGGTGAGCAGTAGACCCGCTGCATGACAACAGCACTAAACCACTAACACCTGCTGCAGGAAGTCACTGCTCTGTGGGCAATATGGTGTGAAGAAACAAGAAGAAGTAAAAAAAACCTGTACAGTTTCGACGCTCACAAATTATCATTAACAATTTTTCTGTTGGAGCAGGAGCAAGCATCTCTGTTTGAATGCTAGACTACATATATGCATTTCTAATAATGTCTCTTATAATGTATCTTTAATAATGTGCCTGTGTTAATGTAGCTGTAATAATTTGTCTGTGATAATGTAGCTCTGATAATGTGTCTGTGATAATGTATCTGTGACAGTGTGTCTGTGATAATGTATGTGTGATAATGTAGCTCTGATAGTGTGTCTGTGATAATGTGCCTGTGATAGTGTGCCTGTGATAGTGTGTCTGTGATAGTGTGTCTGTGATAGTGTGCCTGTGATAGCGTGCCTGTGATAATGTGCCTGTGATAGTGTGCCTGTGATAATGTATCTGTGATAGTGTGTCTGTGATAGCGTGCCTGTGATAGCGTGCCTGTGATAGCGTGCCTGTGATAATGTGTCTGTGGTAATGTATGTGTGATAGTGTGTCTGTGATAGCGTGCCTGTGATAGCATGCCTGTGATAGCGTGCCTGTGATAATGTGTCTGTGGTAATGTATGTGTGATAGTGTGTCTGTGATAGCGTGCCTGTGATAGTGTGTCTGTGATAGCGTGCCTGTGATAGCATGCCTGTGATAATGTGTCTGTGGTAATGTATGTGTGATAGTGTGTCTGTGATAGCGTGCCTGTGATAGTGTGTCTGTGATAGCGTGCCTGTGATAGCATGCCTGTGATAATGTGTCTGTGGTAATGTATGTGTGATAGTGTGTCTGTAGTCATGGCGGGTGTGTTCTGTTCTCCAGGCCCTGCTGGCTGGGAATGGCTCTCTCCCCGGGGGGAACCTGGAGGAGCTGCTGCAGAAGTCTGTGCTGTATGTGGAGCCTGTGGACCCGGCCGTGTGGTGCGGAGCTCTGCGCAAGTGTGAGGACAGCATCCTACCCTGCCTGCGGGTGAGCAGAGAGCACAGCCACAGCTACAGCACAGCTTACAGCACAGCTACAGCCACAGCACAGCACAGCTACAGCACAGCACAGCACAGCCACAGCTACAGCACAGCTTACAGCACAGCTACAGCTACAGCACAGCCACAGCTTACAGCACAGCACAGCACAGCCACAGCACAGCCACAGCACAGCACAGCACAGCCACAGCTTACAGCACATTCACAGCTACAGCACAGCCACAGCTTACAGCACAGCACAGCCACAGCACAGCCACTGTCCAATCACTGACAGCCGCTGTCCAATCACTGGCAGCCGCTGTCCAATCACAGGCAGCCGCTGTCCAATCACTGGTAGCCGCTGCCCAATCACTGGCAGCCGCTGTCCAATAACAGGCACTGCCTCACTGGGGCTGGCTCTTTACTGTCTGTCAGTTTATCAGTATATGTGAGCTCTTACTGAACTCCATCATCTTCAGATCTGTATGATATAATGTGTCAATGTAAATATTAATACTTTGTATCCAACGAGGTCTGAATATAAGAATGAATTCGCTCCTGAAAAAGTCAATAAAGCTAATCAATTATTTCATTAATTTTTAAGTTAGGTATGTCTGTCCACTGTATGTGTATTGCCACTCTCTCTTGTCAGACATCCTGGATCATAGTGTCTGATGAATTAATAAATAACATAATAAAAACAGAACAAAAATCCATTCAGTCTTCAGTCTATCTAAACTTCCAAAGGAGCCAAGGACTGGTCTCTAAAAATGTCTGGAGTTTACATTTACATTACAATCACTTAGCTATTTAGACTGGTATTAAGATTTCTGGAATAAAATTCAAAATGTATTTTAAAAAATGTACCTCAGTGAAAGTGACAAGTTGGCAGTACTGTGGTAGTTGGCAGTAGTTGGTGGTACTAAACACAAACCAAGCCAGTATAATTTTGGCTGATTTTACAAACGCTTCATACATCAAACCAAACACTTCCCCTGGGTTTGGTTGCTTTGTCGGGCCGCTCTGCCGGCCACTCGCTTTGCTGTGTGTGTTACGGTAACACCAGCTCTCTCTCGGTGGGTGTCGGGGGTCTCTCGGCAGAACCACCTGCTGGTGCTGGGGCTGCTGGTGTTTGAGGTGACGGTGCACAGACACCAGCTGCACTACCGTCTGCAGAACGACCTGAAGGCCCCTCTCACCGGCACCATCTTCCACGGCATCACTCGCCAGCACCTGGACCTGGGCCTCGCCCCCTGCGCCAAGTACTTCATCAACTACTTCTTCTACAAGTTTGGCCTGGAGGTGAGGTGCACGGATAGGTGTTTTTAGGGCACAGCATGCTGATTGGCTGTCCCTCTCACATGGGTTTAGCGCACAGCATGCTGATTGGCTGTCCCTCTCACATGGGTTTAGCGCACAGCATGCTGATTGGCTGTCCCTCTCACATGGGTTTAGCGCACAGCATGCTGATTGGCTGTCTCTCTCAGGTGTGTTTTGTGATGGCGGTGAACGTGATTGGTCAGAGGATGGACTTCTATGCCCTCCTGCACTCCTGCGCTCTGATCGCGGTTCTCTCCCGGCGTCGGCGGAAAGCCATCGGCGAAGTGTGGCCCAAGTACTGCTGCTTCACAGCCGGCCTGATGGTTTTCCAGTACCTGCTGTGCATCGGAGTCCCGCCCGCTCTCTGCTACGGTATGCACCTCAGGAGGGACAGCCGGGGACACAGACCATCATCAGCAGTGCCTTTTAATGTAGACGCTCCTGTGAGCTTCCGGATGTTTTTAATGTAGACGCTCCTGTGAGCTTCCGGATGTTTTTAATGTAGACGTTCCTGTGAGCTTCCGGATGTTTTTAATGTAGACGCTCCTGTGAGCTTCCGGATGTTTTTAATGTAGACGCTCCTGTGAGCTTCCGGATGTTTTTAATGTAGATGCTCCTGTGAGCTTCCGGATGTTTTTAATGTAGACGCTCCTGTGAGCTTCCGGATGTTTTTAGTGAAGACGCTCCTGTATGTGCCCTGGTGTACTCCTCAGCTCTTTACAGGTTTAATGTAACGTTAAGTGGTGCAGTCGCAGACATTGCACTTACTTAAATGTGTTTTTTTGCTCTGTAGTTTATATTGTGGTGCATAATGATGAAGTCTTTTTGTGATGTCATTTTTAGATACATTGTGATAACAAAAAACCCCACAAGTGTACATACTCTCCACATCAAAGGGCAATGAGATGGGGATGTAGAACTACAATGTTGAGTTAACATTGTATTTAAGTCTCTTTGTAACTTCAGTTCGTAGTGACAGTAGTGAAACATGTTTTAGATTTTTCTGTTGTCATAGCATTGCATGTTAAACTTTTTTCCCTTTGCAGATCTAATGGTTTAATGCACTCGTATCTCTGCCAGATAGCTTGTACCTTTTCTGGCCAACTGCTGAAACCTGGTCATGGAGCACTTCTAATATTGACTCCTTACATGGCTTTTTGCTTGTGTTGTACTCTGCCGTACTTGTAAGTTTGGATAAAAGTGTCTACCAGTTGAATAAATATAAAATGTAAATGTAAATGCATGTTACATTACTGGACCCCAGGTGATATTACTGCAGTATTGGTTTATGGGCTTTCCATGTTCTCTCTCACTAGACTACCCATGGAGGACATCCAGCCAGGCCCTCACCTCCAACCTCATCAAGTGGCTTTACCTGCCTGACTTCGCCATGCGACCCAACCCAGTCTTCCTCATCTGTGAGGCTGCTCTGCATGATTACCAACCAGATCATGGAGAGCCCTATAAGCACCACGCCACACCAAGCAATTTACAAGCACCGATACAACCTTCACCCTGCACTGCTTTATATATATATCTGCCATGCATATCTCACTGCAGAGAACAGATCCTACTCCATGGCATTGGGTTTCTTTAATATTCAATCAGAGTGCAGATGCATGTCCCATGATTTGCTTTTAATTACTTAAGTGAATTCACTTGTTAAATTATTTGTGATCTAAGGCTAAATTCATATAACAGTAATTCATGTTGTGCAACATTAATATTGCATGCAATCACATGCTGTATGTGTGGGAAGATGTCCAGTGTAATATCGGCTTAATGGTGGAGTCCAGACATTTTAATACAGCTTTGAAATAGAATATTATTCATTTATTATTTAAAAAGCCATTTACCTTGTTTTTATGCTGTTTTCATATAAAGCCCCCCCCCCTTGAAATATCCATCAAGTGTTGAATCGATTATAAGGGGGCAGCCATGGTGGGCGGGTCCTGCTTCTTTTAGCCAATCAAACTGTGTCATGCTGACAGTTCAAGCAGTTTTGATAAAATGAGAATCGGCATAAAATGGCAGTACATTAATAATTCGCGGGGAATATTTTCCAGTTTCCAGAGAAGGGCTTAACAAAAGGCAGGAAGCTCGTGTTAATGGGTTTGTGCTGGTGAAAAAAATCAGTGGCCCTCAGTGTCTTTACCCTCGTTCCAGTGTAAGATGGCGGCACTTCCTGTCTGTCCCCCTCTCCAGACGACCACTTCCTGCTGCTGTGCTGCTCGCTGCAGTGGCAGGTGTTTGAGGAGGAGAACCGGGCGGCAGTGCGTCTACTCGCCGGCGACAACGTGGAGATCAGCCGCAGCCTGGACCCCGGCTCCCTCAGCCAGTACATCCCCGTCAGCAACTTCCTGCACTGCAGGTCAGGGGTCGGGGGTCGGGGGTCAGGGGTCAAACATCCCTGCTCCATCTTTCACCTCATTGGTGTTCAATTGTTACACCATTTACAGTATCTGTGTGTTTAGCACAGGACCCTATCCAAGGTGACTTGTGTAGGTGACATTTGTACATGTCATCCATTTGTATGGCAGAATTTTTTCCTGAAGCAGCTCAAATTCAGTACTTTCTTCGATGCCAGGCAGTGAGTGTGTCAGTGCAGCTGCTTAACCACTGCGCCACACTGTCACCCAGATAATACCATTTAAGAAAGTTCAAAGAAAGATCTGTGGGTTTCTTCTCTGGCCCTTTAATTGGTTTGTAGTAAGTGATTGACAGCAGCTGACGGCTCCACCCAGTCCCAGCGCATAGGGACACAGGTGTGTGGGATTTCAGGAGCTCAGGCAGGTAGAGGGAGGTTCCTGTCTCCCCCGCTCACACGCAGGTGGGCCTTGTTTTCCCGGCAGGTCGTACCTGGACATGGTGAAGGTGTTTGTGTTCAGCTACTTCTTCTGGCTGGTGCTGTGTCTGATCTTCATCACTGGCACCACACGCATTAACGTCTTCTGCCTGGGCTACCTGGTGGCCTGCTTCTACTTCATGCTGTTCGGCGGCAGCCTGCTCCTGCGGCCCGTCCGCTACATCCTGCGGCTCTGGGACTGGCTCATCGGCTACACCTGCCTGGTGATCGGCATGAAGAACCTCCTCTCTGTGAGTGCAGCAGGATGGAGGGCTTCTCCTCTTAATTTATCTGTCTGTGTATTTATTTACCCTGCTTATTCATGCCTCTGCTGTGCTGATCTGGCCTGCTGATGCCTTTCAGTAAGGAAGTGTACAGCCATACTGAAGTTAAAACAGGATTTGGGAAAAATCTTCAGGGCTCTTCCAAAACTTCCCATGTGCCTGAGTGTAGAAATAAGACCCATACTGTAGATGCACTCAGAGATGCATTAAAGAGGACCATTAAAATGTAGTTATTTACCTTGTAAAAATACTGTCCTATTTCAGTGTGTTACATAATTGATGTACTTTTCCGAGCAAGTTGTATTTTTTGTGTTTCTGTGTGTGTGTGTGTTTGTGTGTATGTGTGTGTGTGTGTGTATGTGTGTGTGCGTGTGCGTGCGTGCGCGTGCGTGTGTGTGTGTGTGTGTGTGTATGTGTGTGTGTGTGCGTGCGTGCGTGTGCGTGTGCGTGCGTGTGTGTGTGTGTGTGTGTGCTTTCACAGCTGGGATCCTGTGCATATTTGGACAGTCTGTTGAAGAATGGATGCTGGTTGATACAGACTTTCAGCATGTTCTGCACCATCAAAGGCTATGATGTCCGTAAGTGATATTTACCCTAAGCTACTGGTCATGTTTTCTTTCTCCTCCAGAATGACTTACATTACAGAATTACGTCTTTCTTCCAAGGCCCACTAAATTATAAACCAAATTCAAGCTTTGGAAATTGTAGAACTGGAGCCTGCCTGGTTCCAGCCCTACAATGGCAAGACTGAGCTCTGCAGAGCTGACCCAGGCCCCCAAGTTTACTGTGTCTGCTCCACAGCGCCCCCTGATGATGAGTGTGAGCTGCCAGCAGGCGAGGCGGGCATCGTGTGGGACGCCATCTGCTTCACCTTCCTCCTGGCACAGCGCAGAGTCTTCCTCAGTTACTACTTCCTCTATGTGGTGTCGGACCTCAGGGCTTCTAAAATCCTGGCCTCCAGGTGCTTCACCCCGTGACACTGTGAGCTCATCACACAGAAACACTATTATGTCCACACCCAGTGTACTGTGAAGCCAATAAGTGAGTGAGATGGCTTCTAACATACAGTAACCCATGTGTGGCTGGCCCATGGGTCTTTTTGTTTTCAAGGATGCTGAATTTGTAACTGAAATCATTTTGAGATTTGGGTCATCATGTTCTACTGTGTGCAGATTTTAAATAAAAATATATTAAAGAAAGGAAACACTATTTGCAATCTACCAGTTCAAAAAATATCACTGAGATTCACTGTATAGCGTCTGAACATACTAGTGGCTTCATGGGGTAGATTTTAAATTTCAGTTAGAAGGCACATAAGGGTTTATAGTTGGAGGCTGATTATCAGCGGAAACAAGGTCTAAATTAATGTCCCTCGGTGAGGTGAGACATGGCTCCCCCACCATTCTGGGAATTTCTGTCCTGCACTCTGAGAGGGGAGGGGTTCGAGTCCCACGGGCTGCGTGTGAACACCACAGAGCTTGGCTCACTCAATAAGAGATGCCACAGAGGCCTCATTAGGTGTGTTTGTGGTGTAGATGAGATTCAGCACGTGCTCTGGGGCGCTCACAGCGGGAGTGCGGTCAGGGAGGAATGGCAGGGAGAAGCGCTGGCACTTCAGGGGGCAGCAGAAGTGTAGCTAATGTTTTATTCGAGGTGGGACTTTAAATGTAGAGATCTTTCTGAAAAAGTATCAATGCATGCATGCTGCCACAGACTTGCTGAATCACGGAAGGTGATGGTAAAGAAGCTCTGGCCTGAGACCCTCTTGTGGTGAAGCAAGATTCCTGTGATTGAAGACTTGGCTAGGAGATGGTGTGGTACTGCCCCCCCTGTTTGTGGGGAGGTGTTAGATCTCCCTGTCGGCGGGGAGGTGTTGGGTGATCGCCCCCTGTTTGTGGGGAGGTGTTAGATCTCCCTGTCGGTGGGGAGGTGTTGGGTGATCGCCCCCTGTTTGTGGGGAGGTGTTAGATCTCCCTGTCGGTGGGGAGGTGTTGGGTGATCGCCCCCTGTTTGTGGGGAGGTGTTAGATCTCCCTGTCGGCGGGGAGGTGTTGGGTGATCGCCCCCTGTTTGTGGGGAGGTGTTAGATCTCCCTGTCGGCGGGGAGGTGTTGGGTGATCGCCCCCTGTTTGTGGGGAGGTGTTAGATCTCCCTGTCGGCGGGGAGGTGTTGGGTGATCGCCCCCTGTTTGTGGGGAGGTGTTGGTTGACAGCATGTTCCCTCCCTCCCTCAGAGGCGCAGAGCTGTTTGAAGCCAAGGTGAAGAAGCGTGTGGCCGCCCGGCTGGAGATGGAGAAGAAGTCTGTCGAGACTCTGAAGAAACAGTAAGACACACATCTCCTCACTGTGTATAAAACCAACGTGCTCACACTGTACTTGCACACTGTACGTCCAGAATCAGGCCAGAGAGCTGCAGACCCGTGATCTCCCAGGCTGCTGTCTGGGCATTCATTTTGCATTTTGTGGAGATTTCCTGTGGTCGAGCTACACGTGAAAGTTCTGTTAGTCAGAGATGAGCTGATTTCTTATGATCCGTCCGGAACGTCTCCAGCTTCACTGTCTCCCTGTTTGCCCCACGCCAGGATGGAGAAGATAAAGGCGAAACAGAAGAATCGTCCTGGGCAGGGGGGCCAGGCAGGACAGGGGGACGCACAGTCAAAAGGTGCCTGCTGTCTGTCTCTCCTCTGGAGAAGGAAATGGGAGAAGCAGATCTGTGTTTAGAGATGCCATAATCAGACAGCAGCTTAAAGAGTGCAGTCTGATGGTGTGGTGGGGCTGAATGAGTTGAGAGACTGGAGAGATGAGCAGATATGTAATGACCAGTGCCACACAGCACTGGCAATGGCTTCACTCTGTTCAGTTACATTCAGAGAATTTTAGTGTGTGAAACAGCGACCTCTGGTGTGAAGGATCGGAAATGTTATTTCATAATTAATAAAACAGTGTGAAAGTGTGCCATATATTGCCATTGAGAACAGCCTACGGGGGGTCTCGCGCTTAGCGTTTGCCTCCTCCTGTCTCTCTCTTTTTGAAATGGGCCTTAAAAGATTTACTGCCACTGACCTTGACTGGACTTGTGAATGACTGTGTTTTCCAGGTGAGACTGAAAAGGGGGAAGAGAGTGATAAAAAACAGTGGTGGCGGCCTTGGGTCTCTCAGCCCTCCAGTAAGTGCAGTACATCCTTCTGGCCCGCCTCGCTAGCTCCCCCTGGTGGCCACATCGCAGCACTGGCTGATGGATGCTAACTGGCTGACAGAGCTGTGCTTGCATGCTCCTGCTTCCCTGGCCTGAGTACTTAAGGCTGGAAATCCTACCTCCCAAATATTTGAGCACCACTCATTATGTTAGGAAAATAAAATAAACAGTTGGGCGTTTTGTTTCTTCACGGCTGGAAAAGCATTCTTGATTTCCCTTTAGCATTGCTGTACCACCTTGTGTTCATCGATTTTTTTTAAAGTTGAAGAAGTAAACTGATTGTGTCAAATGCACTTCCAAGGATTGTAGGCTGTGGGCAGTTAGCTCTTACTCTGAATCTGAACTGTTACCTCCACACTCCATTTGTCACTTTTAATGTACTGTATAATTTAATTTCAGAAATACTTGAAGAAATTCTGTATTTTTTACACTGCAATGTGCTTTTACACAGTGCCAGCAAATATGGTTAGGAGACAAAGTATTTCCATCTGAAAGAAGCCAGGTTTGGAGATAAACAACCAAAACGTCCACATTTCAGAATGGAATGAAATGCTAACAAAGGGTTATTTCCAACCCTCATCACCCAGGGGACTGCATTGGGCTTGGCATATCTTTCTGTGTGTCTTTCTGAATATACATCTGAGGATCAATTTAAAGTTTAAATGCAAGGAAGAGTATCCATGGCTCAGTCCTGCTTGACACTGGTGCTCATCTGGGCCACATTTTTGCTGTACTGGAACTGATGTCCAGCTACAGCACGGCATATGTGAGGCCATGCTTTGATTACCGTGTGTTATGAGTTGACCACTAGAGGGAGCTTGTGCAAATCTGGAGGTTGTCTCAAAGCAGTAAGGGTCTGCTGTCTCTCACTGCACCTGGTGTGAGCTGTGAGTTTGTATGCTGTCAGAGTGCACCTGGTGTGAGCTGTGAGTTTGTGTGCTGTCTCTGACTGCACTGGGTGTGAGCTGTGAGTTTTTGTGCTGTCTGACTGCGCTGGGTGTGAGTTGTTGGTTTGTGTGCTGTCTGACTGCGCTGGGTGTGATCTGTGAGTTTTTGTGCTGTCTGACTGCGCTGGGTGTGAGTTGTTGGTTTGTGTGCTGTCTGACTGCGCTGGGTGTGATCTGTGAGTTTTTGTGCTGTCTGACTGCGCTGGGTGTGAGTTGTTGGTTTGTGTGCTGTCTGACTGCGCTGGGTGTGATCTGTGAGTTTTTGTGCTGTCTGACTGCGCTGGGTGTGAGTTGTTGGTTTGTGTGCTGTCTGACTGCGCTGGGTGTGATCTGTGAGTTTTTGTGCTGTCTGACTGCGCTGGGTGTGAGTTGTTGGTTTGTGTGCTGTCTGACTGCGCTGGGTGTGATCTGTGAGTTTGTGTGCTGTCTGACTGCACTGGCTGTGAGCTGTGAGTTTGTGTGCTGTCTGACTGCACCTGGTGTGATCTGTGAGTTTTTGTGCTGTCTGACTGCGCTGGGTGTGAGTTGTTGGTTTGTGTGCTGTCTGACTGCGCTGGGTGTGATCTGTGAGTTTGTGTGCTGTCTGACTGCACTGGCTGTGAGCTGTGAGTTTGTGTGCTGTCTGACTGCGCTGGGTGTGAGTTGTTGGTTTGTGTGCTGTCTGACTGCGCTGGGTGTGAGCTGTGAGTTTGTATGCTGTCAGACTGCACTGGGTGTGAGCTGTGAGTTTGTGTGCTGTCCTGATGAGTCTCTGGTCTCTCACCTGGCAGTTAGCGCCTGCGGCTACTACCTGTTTGAGAGCGACAGCGAGGACGAGGAGGAGGAGTCACAGAAGGAGGAGCAAGCTCCGCCCACAAAAAAGTCAGCATTTCAGGTGAGCTGGGGGTGGGGTAGTACACCACAGCTGTCAGTCAAAGTTTCACCATTCCTCACACTGACGTGTAATAGTGAGCACAGGAGGAGAGGTGCAGCTCAGGAGCTACTGAGTATGCACAGCATCGGATTCCCAGTGGGGCCAGCTGAGGCTTCGTTTATTCTATATCACTCATTTACTCTTTATATGTTATATGTTTTTTTATTGTATTATTATTATTATTATTTTTACACCCATTACATGCATACATTATGCATTTATTCAACTTAATATTTCACAGAAGCAAAAGGGGTTTGGTCCTTCTCTGTGTTACAATGGCACTGCCCTCGCTGGAGATACAAATGTGTAGCCTTCTGATGTAGCCAGTTCCTCAGTAACTGTGTCACGCTACTGGAGTGAATGTGGAGCAAAGAGCCCTCATGAACAGCCTCAGATTGCCACTGTGTCCCACAGCTGGCGTATGAGGCCTGGGTCACCAGCTCCAAAGCTGCCCTGAAGGGCCACAGGAAGGAGGAGACAGCCCTGAGACAGGAGGAGAGGAAGAGAGCCAAGCACGAGCTCCAGAGACAGCAGAGTGAGGAGGGCAGGAGTGTGTGTGTGTGTGTGTGTGTGTGTGTGTGTGTGTGTGTGTGCGCGCGCGTGTGTGTGTGTGTGTGTGTGTGTGTGTGTGTGTGTGTGTGTGTGTGTGTGTGTGTGTATGTGTGCGTGCGTGTATGTGTGCGTGTGTGTATGTGTGCGTGCGTGTACGTGTGTGTGCGTGTACGTGTGTGTGTGTGTGTGTGTGTGTGTATGTGTGTGTGCGTGCGTGTATGTGTGTGTGTGTGCGTGCGTGTATGTGTGTGTGTGTGTGTGTGTGTGTGTGTGTGTGTGTGTGTGTGCGCGTGTGTGTGTGTGTGTGTGTGTGTGTGACAGTACTCTCCCTCTGCCAATCGCAGGGATTGATCAGACAGACTCGATTGAGGATGAGCTGGATCAGAGCAGCCCAGAGGAAGAGGTGGAGGGAGAGAGAGGTGTGTTACTGCAGCAGTCTTTCATTGAATACAGCTGACATGGACAGATCAGTCACTCGGTGATCGATTATCGCTCCTTTCCTCTCCCAGAGCGTGCCATCCACCGGTGCATCGACTCCATCAGGTTCAGCTGGGTCTTCCTCCTGTCCCTGCTGGACGACCTGACAGACGGGCTCAACTCCTTCTGCAAAGACAACCTGGACATCTCCAAAGTGCTGCGCTTCGAACGGGCCCTGCTGGGCCGGCAGCAGAAGAAGGTGTGAGACATTGTTACGGGTTATTATGAGTTTCCCAGTGCGCACAGCTCTCTCACAGCAGCGCAGGCATTATAAATATTAATACATATAATATATTAATTATAAATGCCACTCTGCATGGGTGTTCTGGCCATCAGCAGCGGGTTGCAGAGCTGTGTGTAAAGGACTGATCTATTGCAGGTTTTGAGCCTCAGTTTTTGCCGTTTTCATAGCAGAATAGACCACACACTTAGCTAAAGACCAAGGTTCCCAGCCCAGGAAACCATCTGTGGCGAGCATTTACACACTTTTACATGCTCTCACATGTTCTCACACACTCTCACACGTGCTCCCCCACACTCCCCCACACTCTCACACACTCCCTCACACTCCCCCACTCTCTCACACACTCTCACACACTCCCTCACACTCCCCCACACTCTCACACACTCCCCCACACTCCCCCACACTCTCACACACTCCCTCACACTCCCCCACACTCCCCCACACTCTCACACACTCCCTCACACTCCCCCACTCTCTCACACACTCTCACACACTCCCTCACACTCCCCCACACTCCCCCACACTCCCCCACACTCTCACACACTCCCCCACACTCCCCCACACTCCCCCACACTCTCACACACTCTCACACACTCTCACACACTCTCACACACTCCCTCACACTCCCCCACACTCCCTCACACTCCCCCGCTCTCTCTCCTGCTGCTCAGCTCTTTATACGCTCGGCTGTCTTGTTTCTGGGCTGCCTCCTCTCCCAGGGGAAGGAGGTGACACAGCAGAGCGTGAGGCAGTTCTATGAGAGCTGGATGTCCCGGCAGAGCACTCAGGGCTCGACGGAGGAGCCGGACGACCCTCTGACCACGCCCCCGGCCCTCCCCTCACCGCCTGCTGTGCCGCCGTCGCCACGGGGATACGCCAAGCTGAGCAACACCAACTCCAAGGTGTCCTGGAGCAGCAGCGTGTCCAGGTGCGCAGTGGCATGCAGCATGCAGGACCGCAGCGCCTGATGCGACCTGGCAGCGTGCAGCATGTGCTGTAAATCACAGGGTCATTCCAGAGTCAGAAACAGCTTTACCAGCAGAAAGTTATTTTAAATACCTTTCACACAGATGATCACAAGCTAGCTTGTCTGAGCATAGGACTTACAGCATACAGGTACATATTCAGAGTGTATATGTACTGCATATGTTCTGTAGATATACATAGTGTATGGTAGCTTGGGTCTGTAGACCACTGTCATTGAGTTGATAAGTTGAGACATGTTTATGATCCTGTCTGTGAGAAGTTAGCTGATTGGTCCCCTGTGCTGTGACACGCTGATGATGTGGTCGCTGAGGAGCGATCTGATTGGTCCGCTGTGTTGTCTGTCAGCTGTCTGACGGATGAGACCATGCTGGGGTCTCGGCAGCCCACTCAGGAAGATCTGGATGATGTCTCTGCCGTTCCCCCGGGAGCCGACCTGCTCCGACGCAAACTCCTGAAATCGGCCAACGTGGACCTGGCCACGTTCGACAGAGAGGTCCCGTCTCAGGGGTACGACCGACACCCTTCTTTCTCTCTCAATGACGCCTGCTGACAGCCAAATATACAGATATACACAGGCAGATCTCCCCTTCCCTCAGCAGTGTGGCAATGCTCTACATTATACGCTATGCTGTAGAGTAGCTCTTCTCTCCAGGTGTTCTCTTCCTGTTCACCTCCTTCCCTGTGTTCTCTCCTATAGATGTTATTTTCCCAGGAAGTGTGTTGTGCAGTGTGTTGAGAGTAGTTGCAGCCTGAGGGCCGGTTTGGTGCACTGCTATTGTACACTAAAGCATGGCCCCTTTCCTCCACTGCCCCAGTAAAAATGCAGCTGTAGAAGGTGCTGGCTGATTGTGTGTGAGCTTAGCATTCTGTGCTCCTCTAGGCCAACTGTATCCGCTCATGGAATACACATCGTGATTTGACAGTAGCCTTCTCTGTGTCTGTGTCCTGTTGAAGCACCCAGCCAGATTCCACCCCTGAAAAGGAGGATGCAGAAAGTGAGGACAGAGAGGTGGAGAAGGAGGAGATGAAGGAGGAGGAGATGAAGGAGGATCTTGGAGTCGAGCCCCTGGGCTTTACCTTGCTGGACCGCCAGGGGAGCGGGGAGGGGGTGGAAGAGAGGAGCCAGGATCCTCACATCCCTCGCGCCCTGAGTCAGGAGATGAGAGCCCTGACCGCCAGCGAGCTGCTGCTCAACAAGTCAGTCAGCGGACCCCGCCTCACCTGTACCCCTCTGCTTCTCCTGACATTCTGCTTCCTGTCCCAGCCTGTGCCACTTCCTGTCTCAGCCTGTGCCACTTCCTGTCTCTTCCTGCCACTTCCTGTCTCAGCCCCTGCCACTTTCTGTCTCAGCCCCTGCCGCTTCCTGTCTCTTCCTGCCGCTTCCTGTCTCAGCCCCTGCCGTTTCCCGTCTCAGCCCCTGCCGCTTCCTGTATCCTCAGACAGAAATCTGCCCTCATTATGTGCACTTTTACACCTTTGCTTTGTGAGTCTCTCAGGATAAGAGCTTCTGCCAAGAGACGGAATGATAATGTGAATGATGGGCCTGAGTTATTTTACTACAGATAACACCAGGCAGCAGCCAATGCAATAATAAAGTTTTAAATTAATTCTCTCTCTTGCGCGTCTGCCGGACAGCCCTCACTGACTCTCTCTCCTTGCTGTCTTCCTCCTCCTGTTACTCTTCTGCTGAGCAGGATGTTCGATAACGAGGAGATCGAGGAGTCCGACAGGTTCTACCACTCCCTGCCCAGGCCCCTGCGGCTGCTGTTCGCCCTCTACAACACCATGGTGTCCAAGTCGGAGATGCTGTGCTACTTCGTCATCATCCTGAACCACATGGTGTCGGCCTCGCTGCTGTCGCTGCTGCTGCCCGTGCTCATCTTCCTGTGGGCCATGCTGTCCGTGCCACGCCCCACCAAGCGCTTCTGGATGACCGCCATCATCTACACGGAGGTGGCCGGCCCCGCCCTCCCCAACACCGTCTCCACTGTCTCTGCTTCCTGTTAGCCCGGCCGACGGCTTTATCCAGTGGAGCTGACATCACCTACATTTCACATATCGCTTAATGTGATATTATTCACTTATGCCATTGGATATTTACCAAAACGATTCCAGTTAATTACCTCGTTAAGATGGGGTTCCACTCCTCACAATGTGCAACAGCAGAACAGGAATCGAACCTGCAGCTCTGCAGCCCTGGCTTTT
The DNA here is from genome assembly GCF_013368585.1 of Megalops cyprinoides. NCBI lineage: Eukaryota > Metazoa > Chordata > Actinopteri > Elopiformes > Megalopidae > Megalops > Megalops cyprinoides. Next base: position 1,825,333 of record NC_050589.1, on the reverse strand, counting down.
CACAGCAATTGGTTGATTTTGTTATGGAGAAAGAGAGTGGGCCCAATTTGGTTCATGATTTCTAATTAAGTCGCTACTAATGATTAGTAGTATGATGTTATAATTACGCCACATTTTACATTGTAATGGTGACACGAGAGAGACCCCCTTTTTTACAAGCTATCTTTGCATGGCAGCCACAGTACAGTCTCATTTCAGACACCATTTGCAGCCCATTAACTCAGCCACCGATATGTTAAGACTATGTTTTAACACTGCAGTTCTATCTGTTTTTTCCAGCTCACCGTGGTGGTGAAGTATTTCTTCCAGTTCGGCTTCTTCCCCTGGACGACGTCAGCATACCGCGGCATCAACGCCGAGCGGCCCTTTGCCCTGCCCAACATCGTGGGCGTGGAGAAGAAGGACGGCTACGTGCTGCTGGACCTGCTGCAGCTGCTGGCCCTCTTCTTCCACCGCTCCATTCTGAAGGTGCGGCTCACCTGCAGCTCACCTGCAGCTCACCTCCACACTGACGCTTCCACTGGATGCATTGCATCTTGTTGGTTTATGCATTATCTTTTTTTTTACTGTTGGCAACTCCAAATGATCTTACATCAGTAGTACAGATTCCTCTTAAAATCCACAAACGAAACAAACCCACAAGCGTTCACCATGCAGAATATGACACACTCACCTGAGTAAGCCCATGACTCCCTGCTCCGCAGTGCCATGGTCTCTGGGACAATAAGGAGGTGGAGATGCCCGACTTCTTTAAGAAGCTGAAGAGGAAGACGCTGAGGAACCGTGCTGGCGGCGGTGCGGGCGGAGACAGAGAGCGCTCGGGCGAGAGGCCCCGGCGGCTCGGCTTCCTGCCCCTGCAGAGCTCCACCGGCTCCCTGCTGCGGAGGCTGGGCAGGGGCGACAGCGCAGACCACAACAGTGAGTTTAGCAGGACCCGAACCAATGAGAACGGTGCATACGTCTGCCTGAACCAATGGGAACAGTGCGTATGTCAGAGCCAGAACCAATGGGAATAGTGCTTTTACAGTCTTTCTTAAACCGCTTGCATCAGTTTTTCATGATCAATAAATTTGCTAATGTCAGTAAAGAGCACAGAACACCTGCTCATTTTCTTTTTTTGCTTGCATCACATTTAGTATTATTACCATTTGTGTGTGTGTACGTGTGTGTGCATGTGTGTGTGCGTGTGTGTGTGTACATGGTGTTCTGCAGGCAACATGGAGGGCAAAAAGCACCGCTCGAAGAAGAAGAGGCGTCACTCCAAAGTTCCTCTGACCCGGAAGGACAGGATCAAACAGAAGATTCGAGAGAAGATGCTGGAGGTCAAAGCTGCGTTAATAGAAATGTGAGCATCTGGAGCTCTGAGCAAACACTACACAGCACTGCCAAGCCTCACACTCTCTGACCAAACACACAGCCCCTACACACACTCACGCTCTCTTACCAAACATACAGTCCCTACACACGCTCACACTCTGACCAAACACACAGCCCCTACACACACTCACACTCTCTGACCAAATATACAGTCACTGCATAAACTTCACATTCTCCTTGTTCATCATATTCTCCTTGTTCAGGTGTAGTTACATTGCACCTGCACACACACACACACACACACCCACCCACCCATTGTCCATGTTTGAGGTATGCTCTTCTGAGAAATGAATCTGATGGCTGAACTGCTATGATTCCTTTTTTTGTCTCCACAGAGGTCTACACATATATTTACCCATCAGGCAGTTCTTCTATGACATCATCCACCCTGAGTACAGCCCTGTATGTGATGTGTACGCCCTGATGTTTCTGATTGATGTTGTGAACTTCATTGTCATCATCTTCGGGTACTGGGCTTTTGGAGTAAGTACAGACAAAATAAACCCAGGGTATGTTGTCCTGTACAGCAATGTCAAGGGGGTGGGTTTCTCCTGTAGGCCAGGACATGGAAGGTGTCTAAAACCATCAGCCTCTCTGAGAAACCTCATGACAACTATAAATAATAACTCTAGAACTTAATGATGATCATCTAGTGTTTGCTGGCTTTCATATAATTTTTCAGACCTGTGAATCAATTATTGATAAATATTCCATATCTACCATGACTTCTTCATCATGTTATAAAAATTACATGGTCCTTTTTATCCTTTTTACTGGGAATGATCTCAGCTATAGCTATTCTCATCATTTTGAGGTTGTTTTTATGGGCTATTGGAAACAGCTGGTCTGAACAATTTAGCAGTATCATAATTGTCATTAGCATTCACAGTGTGAGCGGGGCTGAAAGAGTTAATGAGCTGCCCGTGACCTCTGACCTCCTCTCTTTGCGCGTGCAGAAGCACAGTGCAGCGGCGGACATCACAGAGTCGCTGTCGGAGGACCAGGTGCCCGAGGCCTTCCTGGTCATGCTGCTGATCCAGTTCGGCACCATGGTGGTGGACCGGGCCCTGTACCTGAGGAAGACCCTGTTGGGGAAGTGTGTCTTCCAGGTGGTGCTGGTGTTTGGGATCCACTTCTGGATGTTCTTCATACTCCCCGGGGTCACCGAGAGGTCAGAGACCATGTCACATGCAGTTATTGGAATATTCAGCCATACGATCATTAACGCATCGCTTTGATCAGCATTCTACTATTGCTTGTCAGTTAACAGCAGCTGAAGAAAAAGCTAGGTTTTTCTTTCTCATCAATATTAATACAGGGCCCCATGCATAAAAATTTTGTTTTGCATATTGCAATATATTTTGGCCTTCCATTGGTATATTTTAAATGTGAAGACATTGTAATACATTCTTGGGCTTAACATATTTCTTAATATATTACAATATTTCATTTTCAAATGGGGAGAGCATTAGAACCCTGCCTAAAATAATTCACTGAAATTATGAATTTTCTTGCCAGGAGGAAACTGGAATTTCACACAGTGCTTGTAGGGGGCTGAATATCCAGATATTTGATATTGGGTGCTATAGAATATTCACAGAAAAAAATAATTGAAAATGCACACCCCTACTGCCAGCTATTTACTTGTGGATCACATATGCATGTACCTTTTTTCATGATTCACTGTTAAGAGTTGACACATAATCTTGGTCTAAAAAGGACTTTGACCTTAAATTTCCTATTTCTTTTTCTCTGGATCTCAGGAGGTTCAACAGGAACCAGGTGGCCCAGCTGTGGTACTTTGTGAAGTGCATCTACTTCGGACTCTCCGCCTACCAGATCAAGTGTGGCTACCCCAACCGGGTCCTGGGAAACTTCCTCACCAAGAAATACAACTACCTCAACCTCTTCCTGTTCCAGGGGTGAGTCAGAGGTTGGTGAATGTGTAGAGGGCCTGGAGTCACAGAGCGAGTCACGGTCACACGGTGCTGTCCCTCCCTCTCCACGGGCAGGTTCCGGATGGTTCCCTTCCTGACGGAGCTGCGGGCGGTGATGGACTGGGTTTGGACAGACACCACTCTCAGCCTGTCCAGCTGGATCTGCGTGGAGGACATCTACGCCAACATCTTCATCCTCAAGTGCTGGAGGGAGTCAGAGAAGGTACGCCCGCTGCACTGAGCTCTGGGGGTTCCCAGGACTAGCTGTCGTCCAGAACTAGTCCTCCATTACCCAGTCACCTCTCAGCACAAGTAGTTACGTGAAGTCCAAGGGTAGTCCTTACTTATGCAGCCCTCGGAATGCAAGAGGGTCGGGCCGAGTTTTACCTGCTACCACCTGAACTTTCTACCAGAGCTCACCTCTGGCAGTTTGTGTGGGTATGTCTCAGAATGACATACATCAGGTAAACCTACATCCTTCAATGTTCAAGGTCAAAGGACAAGGTCATTGCTGCCATTATCATGCAATCTCTGATGTGTTCAGGAAAGAGGGCACAGCAGCAAAGACTCTAGCAAATAATTACATATTTCAATTTTAATTAGTTGTTTTAGTTAGTAAACTAAGAAGTGTGGAATGGATTTGGTTGTACTGTATTTATTAGGAAAACACTCTGTTTACGGACTGATTTCATTCAGAGCTGAAGGAAGTGGTGTGTGGGTTGGCTGTGCCCTTAAATGACCTTGCCTCTGTGCTCTGGGCAGAAATACCCCCACCCCCCGGGGCAGAAGAAGAAGAAGGTGGTGAAGTACGGCATGGGCGGCTTCATCATATTCAGCCTCATCTGCCTGGTGTGGTTCCCTCTCCTCTTCATGTCATTGGTCAAGTCTGTGGCCGGGGTGACCAATCAGCCACTGGATGTCTCCATTCAGCTCAGCATAGCGGGATATGAGGTTGGCATATTGTCCACGTGTGCTTTATTGGTGCGTCGTTTCTCAGTGTGTCTCTTACATTGCACTCATCACTGTCTCCGCCTCTCTCTGTGTCTCCACCCACAGCCTCTGTTCACCATGAGCGCTCAGGAGCAGAACCTGCTGCTCTACTCAGACTCTGCCTACAACCACCTGACCAATCAGTATGCCACGCATCCCGTAAGAGCAGTGTGATTCGCTCTGCATGTTGCTCGGGGGCTGGGCTTTCAGAGGTGCTGTGACCGAAAGTGCATCAGGACAGTTATGAGCTGTGTGATGATGTTTAGAGTGTGGGGCAGCAGCAGACACCCTTCCCCTGGAGCCCCAGTGGTGTTTCTGGGTTTTGTTCCACATCAGTGTTAATTCCGGGATTGGATCTGTTGTTATGCTGCATGAATTGAGGTGACAGTCTGCTCGAGGGACTCAGCATGTCCTCTTTCAGAAAGGCAGAGATGTTCTGTAATGCCACCTCCCCCCACAGTCTGCCATGCAGTTCATTGTGAACTACATGACGGAGGACATCGTCATCGCCAGGATCAAAAGTGACGCCAGCCTGCTGTGGAACATCAGTCCTGCCAGCAGAGAGACCATGATCCAGGAGCTCAGCAACTCCTCCCACATCTACATCACCCTGCGCTGGACGCTGCTCAGGTGAGCTCACCTTTCCCAACAACATCACACTGCTCAGGTGAGCTCACCTTTCCCAACAACATCACACTGCTCAGGTGAGCTCACCTCTCACAACAGCGGAGGTCCTGGAAACTCTATTACAGGATAGAACCTTCTGGAACCTTTGCCATAATGCAGAATCTGCTGAAATACTCCAGTCATTTTGTGCTTCTCTCCCTGCCTCTGTGAAGGAGATACTTAGATTATGAGGGAGTAAATTTTGATTGTATTGCGTGCGTGTGTGCGTGCGTGTGTGCGTGCGTGCGTGCGTGCGTGCGTGCGTGCGTGCGTGCGTGTGTGTGTGTGCGTGCGTGCGCGTGTGTTTCCCACCAGGAATGCCTCGCTGGTGATGAATGTAGAGGCGACAGGGGAGCACACAGTGAAGTACCAGGACGAGAGGCTGAGGGATGAGATCGTGCAGATGCTGAAGGGATCCCGCACTGAGGCCGTGTGAGTCTCCCCCTCATCACAGCCACTAAAGAGTTAAACCATGAGTGTGGACACTCTGCTTTGCTGTGACTGTGAGGAACACACGCCCACATGACAGTTACCACAAGCTCCTGACAGGGATTTAAGAAATGCGGTGTTTATACTGTACATTTATACTGTGAATCCCCCGTTCTATCACCAGCTCTGCGTTCAGTGGAGTGCAGGGTGTGGATTAAACCCCCCTTTTTTATATAAAAGCATTTTCTCATATACATATTCTCAGTGAGCAATTGACGCAGCTGCCAAACGTATCTGTGTGTGGAAGTTTCCTAACCCTCGTCAGGTAAAGGGTTACTCAGGTGCAGTTCTTACACTGATCTGGCTCTGGTTGTTGATGTTGGCTCTCACCCTGTCAGGATCATTCAGTCACTGCTGCCGAAATATATCAGAGGGTCATCGGGACCTGAGTCCAAGGTGGCCCACAGGCTGCGCGTGGGTAAGTGACCTTCATGGAGGACGTAGATCCTGCAAAAAAATAATTTAATGTTTCTAATGGTACAAGCAGAGTGAGCAATTATAGGGCCCTGGACCGAGCCTGCCTCAGTCAGCCATGACCGTGAGATAAGCAGGCACAGGCTGTCACTGCAGTGCAAAGCATCGTTCCTTATTTCCCCAGCCAATCACAATCCAGTCAAACAAACCTTGGATTCTTGTAAGTTTGGAGAAGTCCAGGAAACCTTTTTCATTTGGGAGGAATATGCTCTAGAGAGTCCTGCAAATAGGCAAATGCATGAACATTGTTCACTGCCAATAACTGACACACAAAAGTATGTTTCTTTCACCAAAAAATATATTTTCAATATATAAACAATGTGATAGTACAATAGACACTTGATGAATATGATTGTGCAATGATGCTGCAAATGGCTGTAATGTATGAGGTCAATGTTAGAGAGTGGGCTGCCATGGTGCCCTGTGTCAGTGTGGAGCTGGAAATTAGAGCTGCTAGTTTTCATGAGTAAGTGAAACTGTTACAGGGAGCAGAGTGAATCCTAGTGCAGACATGACTCAGGACACCAGCTGGCTTGGTTCAGAGAAAATTAGTTTTCCTTTACTGAAGACTTGAGTGAAGGCAAAACAAGCTTGGTACAAGAGTGTAGCGCAGTGGTTAAGGAGCGCGGGACTCTTTAACTCGAAAGGTTGCCAGTTCAGTTCCCCACAGGGCCACTGCTGCTGTACCCTTGGGCAAGATAATTAACCCACAATTGCCTCAGTAAATACCCAACTGTATAAATGGATAATATTGTAAAAATCTGTAATCGATGCAAGTCGCTCTGGATAAGAGTGTCTGCTAAATGCCAGAAATGTAATGTAAAAGAGTTCACAACCAACAGGCATGGGAGCTCAAGACTGAGCAAATATGTGGACCAAGGGTAGGGTTTAAATATCAGAGAACACAGGTCAAACCAATAACTAATTAACAGAGGTGGAGGGCATTAACTAAAGGAGACACGGAACACAGGAAGTTACGAGGCCATCTGGTGGTCATCTCAGGAAGCAGCAGCCGAATCTCTGACAGAAACTACAGATGATAAGCCCGCAGATGGAAAGAGCCCGTTTTGTTTTGTTGGTGTGACTGACTCCCCCCTCTCCCCTCCAGAGCACTCGGACCGCGGGGAGGGCCTGCAGGCGCTGGCTCTGTTCCGGCCGCTGTCCATCCGGCTGCGGCAGGCCAACGGCAGCGCGGTCGCCGCGGCGACAGGGACGCCACCGGACACACCGCCGCCGCAGTGGTGGGTGGTGCAGGAGTGCCCCCCTGGCCGTGTGCAGGACCCCTGCCGCAGCATCGAGATGTTGGTGTTCAACGACAAGGTCAGCCCCTCCAGCCTGGGCTTCCTGGCAGGATACGGGTGAGCATGGCCCTGCATCACTCTCTGATTCTCCTCTCTCTGTTTCTCTCTGTGCCTCTCCCTCTCTTTCCCTCTCTCTAGGTTGTTTCATGATTGCGTTTCCTTTTTGGGGTTTGTATTGGTTCATGATTCTTTTTATATTTGTCATGTATTTTTTTTACTTGTATATCTGTAGAGTAAGTAGTACTTTTTTCCAAGCCCTTTTTTTAAACCACGTATGTTTAAGAAAAAGCTTTTAAGCATCAATTCTCTCTTTCTACCTCTCTCTCTTTCCCCTCGAGTCTCTCTTTCCCCACTGCCTCCCTCTGGCCTGTCAGTATTTACTTTGTGTGCTTCTCTCCTGTTCTGCTGCCGCGCTCAGCATCGTGGGCCTGTACATGTCGGTGGTGCTGGTGATCGGAAAGTTTGTGCGGGAGTTCTTTAACGGGATCTCGCGCTCCATCATGTTCGAGGAGCTGCCCTGCGTGGACCGCGTGCTGAAGCTCTGCACCGACATCTTCGTGGTGCGCGAGACGGGCGAGATGGAGCTGGAGGAGCAGCTCTTCTCCAAGCTCATCTTCCTCTACCGCTCCCCAGAGACCATGATCAAGATGACCAGGGAGAAGAAGGACAACTGAGCCCGGCGGGCGGAGGACCGGACCCGGGCGAGGGCGACCCTGCTCAGGGCCAGGCTCTGGCTGAAGATCCCGTGGGAGCCTGTTGTACTGTACACTCAGTAATGCAACAGTAGGTTGGCTTGTCTCGCAGGACATTTCCATGCAGGGGAGACAGGACTGGAAACGGACACAAACAAGACACAGCGAGCATCAAGGTTACAGAAGCACAAACCTGAAGGACCTCCCCACCGAGCTCCTTTGCACCTGACCAGCTGAATATAGTTGTGTGTGAGCTGTAGACATCAGGTCTTCAGTGGACACACCTGCATGTAGAGACTTTCAGGGACTGTCTACAACAGGTTGGTCATTAAACGAACACAGACCGTTTCATCACAAAGAGGTCCACTGTGTTTGCCGTACTTGGACTTGGAAAAAGCCAACCTCGTTTCTACTAGACACTGGTTTTTACAACAACAACAGTTTTTACTTTACATGACAGCTGATTCAGTACAGACCAGAAAATATTTGGACCCTTGTGCAATATTCTTGCTGAAAGCAGAATTTCAAAAGCAAAATGTGTGGTAAACATGTTATGTGAGACAGATGTTCAATTACTTTTTTCCAAAGAATCTAATATGATACTTCTGGTATATTCTGTGTTTTTTTCTTCAGATGATAGCTCTAGATGGTAGACTGTTCCCTACAGATAGACAGATAGACCGTTGCATACCTGGAATGTATTCAAATGAGTTATATCACTGAAATGCCTGTCATTCATTTTATCGCTGTATCCTGTGAATAAATTCATGAAGCACACTTTTGAAATCAAACAATGACCTTGTTTTTGAGGACTGATGAGCATAAATCTGAGCAGCGGTTCACGTTAGTGCTTACAGTGGACAGAGTTGGGGCTTCTTTTTGTTGAGAGTGTAACACTTCAAGGCACTGTCGTTGCCTTACGTATTTACTTACATTTTGTCATTTAGCAGACGCTCTTATCCAAAGCAACTTCACATGTCCTTTTGTCAAGGTACTTCTGACCTAATATTTTGATTCTGTCTTGGGATTGTCCTTGTACGTAAACAAATGATTGCTTTATGTTCCATAACTGTCGGGTGGCCTTCAGGGAGATTTTTAGAGGTTGGTCTAGCGCCACATATTTTTTTTCCCCTTTTTCTGAGAAAGTTCAGTGTTCCTCACAGTAACAGGATCTAATCCACCTGAAAAAAACTGTATAATACGCATATTGGGGAAGTATAGTTTATGTACACAAGTTAATTGATGAAGATATCATTCCATGGAGAGATGCAAAATATATATATTTATGCGATTCATTTCCATTGCATGCTGTAGGGCTGACCGCTAATGCTTATCCGGGATCAGATAAGCCGATTCTTATCCTTAGCCCGAACATCCTGTGCAGCGATGTGAAGCCCGTCCAAGGTCAATGTTCACCGTACAATCGCGAGCGCCGTCTCGTCCTCAGAGCCACACTTACGCGAGTTAAGGGCGCCGCCGAAAGTTCTTCAGTTTCTAGTGGGCGTGGCGATTACGTGAAAAGGTTGCCACGTTGAAAATCCCATATTTTAGGGGATTTAAGGTCCACGGAAGATTCTCGAGTGAGTCACACTGTGGAGGAGCAAGAACAGCGCTAATAAAGTTGGTAATAAAATAGCATTGATATCATATGTCGACAGAATCAGTCAACGAGAAACTTAATTGAAATTCCATAGATTTCATTCAGTTAATTTTCTGTAATTTATTTGATATTTATCCATGAAATATCTGTCGTGTGACATCATTAAATGGAAATGAGAATTAGTTGGTTGTGCTACCTACTTGTTTTGGTAAGTTATTGCTTTTGTGATGTGCTTTGCCTAGCAACCAGTCAGGGTAGGTGTCGTTCTGATTAGGACAACCAAAGTAATCGCATTATCTGGCAACCCCAGTCACATTGCTCCTGTCCGCAGCCGAGCTGTCAGAGCGAGTGTCTGCCGGCTGAAAGGTCCAGTTTGCGGACATCCACACGACCAAGACATGAAAATCTGGGCGTCAGAACACGTATTCAAGTGAGTAGTTAATGAAGAGAAAGGCGTAGCTAGATTTGTGTTGTAATTTCATGACTTATTTCTCTAATTTTTCAGATACTATCAGAGCTATTTAACATCGGGTAACTTATGCTAACGGGCTAGCCAGCGTCAGCTATTAAGAACTTGGAAGTGGTATAAATAAACAAACTGATATAGCAAGCTGTTCTGCTTATGATAGCCAGGTATCTACACAGTTGACAAGCGAGGGCAACTTAAACGTTGGCTAAATTATCTGGCTGGTTAGTATAGCAGTGTATTAAGCCTGTAGCTAAGATGGCTATCTAGCTACCCGTGGAAGTGTGGAGAATTGTGCTAACATGCTTGTAAGCCCAAATCGGTTGTGAGGGGAACTGTTACTGCAACTATACTGGTACCAGGATGGTGAAGAAATACTTTGGGCTCTCTTCGTAATTTGTACAGGTACCCATATGAGACTCATACGAGTCTTATAAAACAGCGATTACGTAAGCCGAGAACACCAGGTGATCTGTGTTGCGAGGACGCTAGTGACGTCACGAGCGCGCCACGCATGCGCGCTAGCCAGTTAGCATCTTGTCTGTGTTAGCTAACCTGTTTTAAACGAACTGTTCCAATTCATTAGTAGCTTTTCTTGTATATTGCCTGCGGCTATTCTTCTAGCAGTCCTAGGTTTTGTTGTGAGGCGCTTTTTTTGCTATGCTCAGTGTTATCCCTCGACCCTTCTTTGCGGCACAGCCATCCCTGGGAGATGGTAATCAAAGCAGCGATGCAGAAATACCCCAATCCCATGAACCCGAGCGTGGTGGGCGTGGACGTGCTGGACAGACAGGTGGACACAGACGGACGGCTACACAGCAACAGACTGCTCAGCACAGAATGGGGGCTGCCAGCCTTCCTCAAGTCTGTGAGTGGCCTTTATTTATTATTTAAATTTACTTCCATCCTTCCTTACCTGTTTCCATTACTGCTGATAAATAAATTTCCTAATCTGAACAATTAAAAACAACTAAGGACCCTGCTTTTTGAAGCCATTTCCAATTTGTCATGCTTTTATCCGGATGTTGCATTTTCCTGTGTCCTTGGGGGGGAACGGAGGCCCCCCAGCTCAGCGGTGGTCCCTGTTCCCCTGTGGTTTCCTTCACTCTCTGTGCAGGAGTGAGGCCCTGCAGCTGAGCCTGACCTTTGCGTCAGGCTATTTCTGTTAGGCGTGGCATGCTGGCCCTGGGGAACTGCAGTGCTATGGGCACACGGTATTCGGAATGGAATGGAGCGTTTCGTGATGTAACAGCCGGTTACCTGATAGGCAGCACATGGGAGAAGGAGAGGGAGAGTGCCCGTGACATTGCCAGATTCCTTAGCCCAAGCCAGCATTGTTATTTCTCACGGAATATAAATGAAATCATTACTGAAATAATTTAAATTATTTAAACCATGGCTGTTGAAGGAAATTGCGGTCTGTTCACTATGAAACCAGTTCTCTGCCTTGCCATATGCAAACCGGCCACGCTGTAGGACTGAACTTTGTTTAATTCGGCGTAGACATTGGGTTGTTTTTCAGATGTCTCTCATCCATTTTTGGTGAATCCATCTGTGAAGTTGTTTTTGTCATCTTTTCTATCGTCACCATCTCTGATGTTACCCTTTAGAGTTGGTTTGGGGAGAGAAAGGTTGTTGCCCACTGGAAAACTCCTCACAATAAGATGCCTAAAATACTAATAAGGAAGATAAGACAGAAATATCATACTCTGTCACCAAATGTCTTTATTCTTTTTTGCAAACTGAAGAAGAATGTTTGCTTTCAGTATGAGCTCTGAATAGGTCTGGATCCATTGGCTGTCAGTGCCGTGCTGCATAAGTATGTTTTATTGCAGGTGTGTCATCTGTGTCCCTTTGTCCCTGTAGATCATTGGTGCCGCAGGGACCCGCACATACATACAGGAGCGGTCGGTGGTGGACCCCAAGGAACAGACATTTGAGCTCAAATCTACAAACGTGAGTTTATCCTCCTCCACGCGTCTTTCTGTGGAGAAACAAAGGCAGGCAAACGGGCTGGTGAAGGCTCATTTGACCCTGGTGACCTCTGTTAGAAAGCAGCCGACCGGCTGTTCACTCCCTAACCTTCCCCATCTGCCTTGGTCCTGCCATTCTTTACTATAAATGACAGATGAATTTGGCCTTGGCTGACCTTCCTGTTTAAATAAAGGTTAAATCCAACAAAGTAAACAAAACCTATTCTGATGTGGGTGGAATCCAAGGTGTGTCCGATTCGCTCGTGTGTAAATAATCACGAAATTCAGACATCCCAGGAATGCTGGCTGGAGGCAGTCTGTGCTGTGTGAGGATTTGAACAGGCTAATGTGTTTGACACTGTGAGAGGACACTGGCTGGACCTCTCCATAAGGCATGCATTGTTTGAATTACAGAGTGAACCCCTGACTTTCTGCTTCCCCTGCTGTCCTCACAGATCACCTTCACCAACATGGTGTCAGTAGATGAGAGGCTCATATACCGCCCGCACCCACATGACCCTGAGAAGTAAGTAAGCCTGTTAATACCGTGTTCAGCTCAGCAAACCGGTGTGAATGCACTCTGATCTGGCGTAGACAAAAAGCGTCACCCTGCCCAGAGGCCACATGCTTCTCACCTGTGACTAATACCTCTGAGTATCTGTGCAGCCCTGCCCTGCCACAGACCCCGCCTCCTTCTCACGGCTCTCCCTCCCTCCTGGGTAGTCAGGAAAACTCAAAGTCATCATGAATGGGAGCGAGCTGTTCCGCTCCACAGGCGCAGAGTTCTGCCTCAGTCACAGAGCGCTCACAGGACGAAACCCGCTATGCGATAACTCCTGAGTGTAGTGGGACCGGCTCTGTCCAGTCACGGATCTTACGAAGGGTGTTTGCAGTAGAGAACCCTGTAGAATCTGCCACTGTATTTACAGTAGACAGATCATCCTTCAGCAGAGCGCAGCAGACGATGAGGTCTTGCAGACCTCGGCAGTGAGTGTCTGTGTGGGAATACCTGACGCTGTGGTGTGCAGTGACCCCGTGCCCAGGCTGCATGGCTGTGCTCTCTGTGAATGACTGAGCTGTCTGTGATTGGCTGTGCTCTCTGTGATTGGCAATGCTCTCTGTGATTGGGATTGCGCTCTCTGTGATTGGCTGTGCTCTCTGTGATTGGCTGTGCTCTCTGTGATTGGCTGTGCAGGACCATGCTGACGCAGGAGGCCATTATCTCGGTGAAGGGAATGAGTCTGAGCAGCTACTTGGAGGGACTGATGGCGAGCAACATCTCAACCAACGCAGGCAAGGTAAGACTTCGTGTGGGCAGCTAGTTGACAGCAGTCTGGATGAAATAAGGGTTCCTCCAGGTGTTACACTGCTTACCTGGCACCTGTGCAGTACATGGATGTGCCTGGCTGATGTTTTAAGACACCTTGTTGGACATGTCCCTCAACTGCTTCTAAAATTCCTCAGATTTCACAGAGTTACTGATGACTTTTAGATGAGTCTTTGGCACTCTAGAGAAAGTTGAATTCCCTCCTGCATGTAAATTTAAGTCACTTCAGTTCAGCTTTATTAACTGATTGTATATATCAGATACATGCTTTGGAATTTGTGAGTGCATACAAAAGAACAAATGCAATTACCTTTAAAAGAAATCAGTCAAGAGGGAGCCACATGTAATGAGCTGAACTTTGACAGATTTTTATGCAACTCAGTACCAGCATATATTTCTATTCCCAAGAGTCTTATCAAAGTTGTCTGTGTCCTTGATAGTTTCGCTCATATTAGAGACAGTTTGAGTGTGGAGTGTCCACCTGCTCTGTCCTTCAGCCTGTTTCTGCCTCTGTGTGCAGGGCCGGGAGGCCATGGAGTGGGTGATTCGGCGCCTGAACGAAGAGATCGAGGACCTCAAAGCGACGGCGCGAGACACCCTGCGGACCCCCATGGCCGCCGCGGCCACGGAGCAGTGACCAGCAGTAGTGACCAGCAGGGGCCAGCGTCCCCTTTCGCCAGAGCAGCCTCTCTCTGTGACAAGCCCCCTCATACACTGTGGTATGGGACCATGGCCGCTCATTAAGTGTCTATATTAGATGTGGATCCAGTCTGTTACAGCTCGTCGTGCGCAGAGAGGCTGCTCGTTACAGACGGGTCAGACGCTCCGGACTCAGCATGGACGCCCGAGTGCTGGGACATCTCCCGCTCTGGAGGCCTGCATGGACACCTGGATGGAGTTTAAAGCGCCAAATGACACTTTTTTTCTGTTTTATTTTTTACAAACAGTTCCCCTCCTCAGCTCCCTCCCCATATCCTCTCACTCTCACACACCCCAGAGAGCTGCTTTAATGAGCCGGCTGCTGTGTAGTACCTTCAGGCAGCCTGTGAGCCGTGTGGTGGGTGGAACAGGATGGGGAACGGTGATGGAGAGCAGTGATGGGGAATGGTAATGAGGAATGGGGAACAGGATGGAAGACACCCAGGGTCTCGCAGTGAACAGGTGTTTCTGAACACTGTGAAGGTGAATTCTCTGAGCTGGGCTCCTTCAGCTTGGTGATCTGAAACAACCTCTCAGGATTTAGTGTTTTTTTTTTTTTTGGGAGGGGAGGGTAGTTGGGTGGTTGGGGAGAGGGGGGACTAGGGGGGTAGTTTTATTTGCATTTACTTCAAAGCAGACAGAACCTGGTTGTCCTGTCAAGCATCTCCACACTTGAATGTCATGTACTGTAAATTCATGTTTTGTTATTAATATTATTATTAGTAGTAGTACTATGCCTAGTAGTAGTGCTAATATCAATAACAGCAGTTGAGGTACTTTATTTAATAGCATTAGAGACTAATTAAATGAAGGGCACATTTTACAAACAAGTGCTAATTTATATTTAAGAAGACAGTGTCAAACACATGATAGCATATATTTTATGTGTGATTTCATATATAGGTACTGTATATATACAATCATAGCACTGCATAATTAGGGATTGAGGTGGAGGTGATAGATAAGGTAATGAGAAAACAAAAATATGTGAAAGATGTAGTTTAAATAGTTTGGAATGCAGTGTAAGGTGTGTGAGAGTCCAAGCAGAGAGGCCGGGAACAAGCATGTCTGACTGTGCACCCCCAGGAGGTGCAGGGATCTGACCGTATGCGCTGATCCCAGTGCAGACAGTCTAACGGTGTGAATCATCAGGAGGCGCAGTACACTGACCATACTCACTGATCCCAGCTCAGTGACAGATTATAGTGCTGAACATGGATAAATATTGCAGCTGTAGTTATTTATGAAAGCACAGTGGTGCTGTAGAAGCTGGGAGGAGCTCCGTTTTACTACATAACAGACTTTACACAGTTTTATCTGGTGCTTTCTGGAAATCTGCCTGCACTTGCTCTCTAGCCACTTCTGGTATGTGAGTGATGGCCTTGGCAGGAACACAGTAACAGCCAGAAAGTTATTCTGTTCATTTTAGCTATTTTCTCCTGGATTAATATATAACTACGTATAATTACGTATAACAGGATATACACTAAACTAGTGAAGAAGTGTCAGACATAAATGCATACATAAGTGGTATATCTAAATGTTTCCCTAGGCAGAAGGCCAGTCCTGGCCATCACTATAGGTATATTCCCTACAACAGTAGAGCATTGTTAGACTAATTTGATTAAAAAATATTTTTAAAGATAAAGACAGCTCTCCCCTCACTGGTGTGTCACTAAGAAACGTCTGATACAGTAGCTACATATTACTTTATTTCTAGTAGCATAGCATTGCATCATTCACATACACTGAAATGTAAAAACCACACGCAATGCATTCATACGCAGATATTAGGGTCCCTTTGCCTTTTAAGCTAATCTCAGCTTTTGTTCCTTTATGCAACTATAAACATTTTCATGTTGGGGTGGAAACCATAGATGTTTTCTTGTCCAGGTAGCCAGATTTAAATCTGTACCTTAAAATGGTAGACAAGGGTACATCCCGCTGCTCGATGCACCTGTCCAACTACAGCACTCCACCTTGGCCCTTTCATTCAATTACAGCACTTCCTGTCTGGTTTGAGGTCTCTACATAAACAAGCAGAACTTGGCCACAGCGCTAGTTGTGTAGCAACTATGCATATGTGTTACATAGTACTGAGTTTGTAATAAAATGTAAAATGGAAAAAAAAAATGGTGTTATGAGAAATATCAGCCAAAGCTCACGCAGGTGGCTTAGGGAGTGGCAGGCTGACATCGGTGCCAGCTTACAGCACTGAGAGAAGAGGATGAATGTTCTGTTTTTCTTCAGCTTTCAGTTGTGTGCTTTTAACCCGAGGCCTTGGTTATCGCTGTCAACAGCCTAACAGTCTTTATTGAAATAAACAATAAACGGACAACGTTTGACTCTTTTGTGTGACTGCTCATTTACATTACATTATTTTCAATTAGCAGATGCTCTTATCCAGAGCAGCTTACACAGCCCACAGTTTTTACATGTTATCCATTTATGCAGCTGGATATTTAATGAGGCAATTTGCACGTTAAGTACCTTGCCCAAAGGCACAACAGCAGTAAAGACAATCCCTGTAGCAGTGGTTTTCAAACCTTTTTTCAGGTGACCTACATTTGAAATTACAAACCATTGTGACACAAATGACTATAGAAGAAAATAAGGCACTGAACATGCAATCAGATTTTAAATGTTTAAATTTCAATTTCAATTTGTCATTTAATACAGTGTCATAATTGGCATTATCAACACAAATGTGGTTTTTCAATAAGTGTAGTAGTATCAGATTAATTTTCTCTCTCAAAAAGTGCATTACATTTCCTACATTACTTTTGGCAATGATGGAGGCAGTGGAAACCAGCTGTTCATTCTGCATCAAGCAAGCAGCATTACCTAATGCTTTATTAATGATGGAGTCGATTATTAATATTTTTCCAGTCTGAATCAAACAAACTCACTTCCAGGTGTACTTTGCCATTTTGGTCACTTCTTGTTTAATTAAGGAATCGAATATCAAATTTAATTCCCTTTTGAATCGATATTTATTACCCATATTCAGTCCTATGTGTTTATTTAATTTATCATTTTGAGCTTCTCGGTACGGACATGGACTATGACAGTGTATTGAATAGATGTCTATGACTGTCTCCGTCCCTGCGCAGTGCGCACCTGAGTGTGCGGGACGCGGTACCGGGTGGGGACGGTGGCTCCGTTCCTGCGCAGTGCGCACCTGAGAGTGCGGGACGCGGTACCGGGTGGGGACGGTGGCTCCGTTCCTGCGCGGTGCGCACCTGAGAGTGCGGGACGCGGTACCGGGTGGGGACGGTGTCTCCGTCCCTGCGCAGTGCGCACCTGAGTGTGCGGGACGCGGTACCGGGTGGGGACGGTGTCTCCGTTCCTGCGCAGAGCGCACCTGAGTGTGCGGGACGCGGTACCGGGTGGGGACGGTGTCTCCGTTCCTGCGCAGTGCGCACCTGAGAGTGCGGGACGCGGTACCGGGTGGGGACGGTGGCTCCGTTCCTGCGCAGAGCGCAGCTGAGAGTGCGGGACGCGGTACCGGGTGGGGACGGTGTCTCCGTTCCTGCATCAGCCGTAGTGGGGCAGTGTGGGAGTCGTTCGCAGTCCGTTTCTTTATGGAGTTGAGAAAGGCTGCTCTGTTTCCTTCTGCTGATTGGGTGTCTGTACTGCGCTTCCTGAAGCGCAGGCGAAAAGGGGTTGAAGATACGCACACCACGGCTGTTTGCAGGCATGTCTCGATTGCTCCACAATGGAGGGAGTGTTGCTCAAATGGACGAACTATTTGTCAGGTAAGGCGCATAGTAGCTACCCAACGTTGTTGTTGCTAACAGCTTTTGTAAGCGTTCATAGAAGGTTAATGTAGGCAGCATAAGTTGCAGGTATGATGAGACGTCGCCAAAAGCGGTTTTTTGTTACACTCAACGCATCCTTTCGGTATCTGGATTATGGAAGTTTGTTTAGCTGCACCGACCTTCTTCACTGTGATTAAACAGCTGTCTGTCTATTAATTAATTTATTTGTCCAAACTGTTCTGTAAATTGTCTTAAGTAATTTGTAAATAAGACGCTAGCTCGCTTTATTTAGCTACCTTTACGATTTGGGTGGCCACAAGATACCAGATAGGTGATTAGTTACCTGTTAATTTCCACACTTGCTCTCCATGCAGCAAGTAAATAATGAATGAATAATAATAGCTATTTAGCTAGCAAGTAAGAAGTATATGCTATGAAGTAGTAAGCTGGGTAACTTTCTTGGATGTGTTCATTCAAAATTCTTCCCACAAGAAATGAGGATCACGCGTCAATTCCTCACTACAATCGTAAGTGAAGTAAGGAATTGACATGATTTTGGACATAGCCATTCATTTTTATGACAACAATACTGCAGCTGATAATAAATACAATTTTCTTACCAGGATCTGAATATTTACTAGACACACAAGTATATGGGGCCAGTCCTTTACTATTAAGTGCAAGTTATTGACAGGAAGCATGAACTGTAAGAGTGTGAGTGTTGGCGATTCTTCTGTGCTTACAGGCTGGCAGCCTCGTTACTTTGTTTTGGAAGGGGCCTTCCTTGACTACTACATTTCCCAGGAGGACGTGCCCAAGGGCAGCAGGGGTAGCATAAAGATGGCGGCTTGTGAAATCAAAGGTTGGAGGCCCATTCTATCACTTCTCCTATTACGTACAGTATGTTGCTCAGAAGATTATGGTATAGGCGCTATTGCTTAAATAATATGCCAATTAAGTAACACTTAATTGGTGTTTTGTTTATTTCTTGTTTGCTTAGTAGATGTGTTTAGTTTGGACAGTTCCTGTAGGTGATACTCCAGTGCATTCCATAGCAACATGTGCATTAACCTTAACAAACAGAGGCTAGAGGAGAGGGACCTGGTGCCCGTGTGACAGCCTGATGGCTCCTTTGCTTTTAACAATCCCTGATCTCAGTTTGCACATGTCGGTTACATCCTCCTCTGTCTTCCACTCCCTTCATCCCTCTGTGTCCGTCTCTCCCTGCCTGCAGTGCACCCCACAGACGGCACTCGCGTGGACCTGGATCTCCCGGGAGAGCAGAGCCTGTACCTGCGAGCGCGGAGCTCCGGAGAGAGGCAGCAGTGGCTGGTGGCCCTGGGCTCGGCCAAAGCCTGCCTCGCCGACAGCCAGCGGGAGAAGGAGCCAGGTGGGGAGGGGGGCAGTGCTGGGGTGCCTGGGGTTACAGAGGCTCCCTCTCACTCTCACTATCACTGTCTGTATCCTCTCTGTCTGCCGTCGTCCAGCTCTGACGGGCAGTGCTCCGGGACTGAGGGCCAAGATGTCCGAGCTGCAGCTCTGCTGCCACCTGCTGGTGGAGCAGGTGCAGAAGCTGCAGGGCTTCAGCGGGCTGCAGGAGGGTGGAGCCTTGCCTGATAAGCAGGTATGCTGTACCTGTTCCTCACACCTCCGACTCCCCTTACGCAAACAGTGATGCTGTCTGGCTGAGCCAAAGCACAGGTTCAGTAGGTGTTAAAGTCCTGAAAAAAGCACAGGTTCAGGAGGGGCTAAACTCCTGAGAGAAACACAGGTTCAGCAGGGGTGAAACTCCTGAGAGAAGCACAGGGGCAGTAGGGGTTAAACTCCTGAAAAAAGCACAGGTTCAGGAGGGGTTAAACTCCTGAGAGAAACACAGGTTCAGCAGGGGTGAAACTCCTGAGAGAAGCACAGGGGCAGTAGGGGTTAAACTCCTGAGAGAAACACAGGTTCAGGAGGGGTTAAACTCCTGAGAGAAGCACAGGGGCAGTAGGGGTTAAATCCTAAGCCATACTTTGCTCCCTGCTCAAACCTAACCCCTGACGCATGATCAGTGTAAATCTACACTGCCTTCATGTGTACAGCAGCTAATGGCAGAGGGCTTAGCTCATTCTCATGGAGAATAGGTCACGCCTTCTGCCAGGTGAGAGAGATAAATAAACAGAGGGTGTGTGGCGAATATCAGCGCTTCTGCGGTACTGCTGTGTTAAAGGTCACACCTGACTGCTTTGCATAAGCAAATACAGATTGCTCAGCCATTTCTCCGGCCAGATATGTTGGCCAGCGTTTTTGCATAAATGTTTTCTTTCTCAGTACTTACTGCTCATGTGCTCTGTCTAACCGCCCGCCCCCCCCCCCGCCCCCCCATCCGTCACTTTCTCCTGCAGTCTCTTTCAGACGTCTCTTCCTCCATCAGAGAGAGGTGTGACCTCTTTCTCAGAGCTCTTGAGGACTGTATGAAAATGTGCAGCAATCACGTCACTGCTGAACTGTACAGCGTGCAGCCCCCTGTCTCCAGCTCCCCAGTGGACTGCCCCAGTCATCACCGCACACACCAGGCACGTACCATACGGAGGTTTAGGGGTGGCAGTGTTTAAGTGGCAAATTTCTAGATTTTTCCATGGAGAGTTTCTCTGAGGATCCAGGTATATCCATGTGTATTAACTGTATGAAAGTTCTCCATTGCATTACTATTAATGTGGGTAATTGTCTTTTGCAGCTCGAGCACTCTGCCAGCAGAACAGAAGCTCTCTTGGTGGACAGGTTGGTCTTCTTGGTTGGTTGTGATTCTCTGTCCTGCATGAAATTCTCCTGATGAGTTAGGTGTGTTTATGGCATTTCGTTAGGGAACAACAGCTTAGCCTCTGTGAGCTGAAGGTCACTGAACTGTGCTTCGCACTGCAGTTTGGGTGTTGTGGGCAGGGGTTTGTTAGGGTAATGGCTGAATGAGATGAGGTGAATTGCAGTGTTGAGGTTAGTACTCGACCCTTCATTCCCTCCCTGGCTCGGCAGGACTCTTCCCCCGGGATGGGAGGTTCGGGATGGGGAGACGGTCAAGAGGAACCTGGAGGAGATGGCTGTCATCCGGGCACAGAAACGCAGCATGGGTTCTGCCGGCCACCAGGGGGCGCCAGAGCTACTGACAAACGGTGAGCTTCCTTCTGTTTCTCATCGTGTTGAAGTGTACCCTTGCAGACCAGGAAATGTAATCTCTGGTGTAAGCTCTTTTCCATTTAAAAGGGAACTCCTTTGGGTGTGTGTGTGTGTCTCGTTACTTCAGAAACCCTGACAGACAATCCTAACGGCAGTGCTGTGCAGAGGAGAAGCTGAGCATTGCCGGACAGTCTGGATTCACACCTAGCAACCCCTGCCATTCTCCATCTAATGGGAGGGGGAAGAGAATGAGGAGTGCACCGGGGGGGGGGAGAATGAGGAGCGCACCGGGGGGGGGGGGGAGAATGAGGAGCGCACCGGGGGGGGGGGGGGGAGAATGAGGAGCGCACCGGGGGGGGGGGGGGGGGGGGGGAGAATGAGGAGCGCACCGGGGGGGGGGGGGGGGAGAATGAGGAGCGCACCGGGGGGGGGAATGAGGAGTGCACCGGAGGGGGGGAGAGAATGAGGAGCGCACCGGGGGGGAGAATGAGGAGTGCACCGGGGGGGGGGAATGAGGAGCGCACCGGGGGGGGGAGAGAATGAGGAGTGCACCGGGGGGGGAGAGAATGAGGAGTGCACCGGGGGGGGAGAGAATGAGGAGTGCACCGGGAAGGGGGAATGAGGAGCGCACCGGGGGGGGGGGGGGGGGGGAATGAGGAGCGCACCGGGGGGGGGGGGGGGATGGAGGGGAATGAGGAGCGCACCGGGGGGGGGGGGGAGAGAATGAGGAGCGCACCGGGAAGGGGGAATGAGGAGCGCACCGGGGGGGGGGGGGGGGGAATGAGGAGCGCACCGGGGGGGGGGAGGGGAATGAGGAGCGCACCGGGGGGGGGAGAGAATGAGGAGCGCACCGGGAAGGGGGAAGGGAATGAGGAGGGGAAAAGGGAAGGGGGGAAAAGGTCATCCCTCTCAGCAGTACATTGGGGTGGAGTCTGGACACATTAGCATGTCTGCTCCACCCCTTGGAGTGAAGCTCCGATTCTGTTTTGGGGCTTGGTCACCCCATGCAAATGTGCTAACACTGTGAACACCTGAAGCATGTCATCTGCCTTCAGTGATGTGTGTATATATATATAATAATGATAACTACATTTAGATGCATTTAGATGACAGTTTCCCGAAAGGAGCAAAAACTCATAATCCAAATAAAAGGGAATCAGATTTCCCTTTAGCCAAATCCCAAGGGGTTTTACATTAACATTCACAGGTCTGGATTGAGCACAGACAGGTCTCAGACAGGTTGGCTCTGGATCGTGTTTCTTTAATGATCGTTTCTTTCTCAGTCTTTACATCGCAACACCGCATGCATCGGTTCACACATGGGAAGAAGCATGTCAATTCATAAATAAACAAACCATCAAAACAAATTAGTCACTCATCCATCGGCACTTGCTGGTTTTGTAAACCAAATAAAAGTATTTTCTCCAATTTTAGCTTTTTTCTTACTTATGTATGTAAGTTTGCAAAATATGTATATTACATAGGTACTACACTGCCAACATGACCACCCTATGATAGGCTCAGATTGAGGAGGCTGATGGAGGCACGTCTGGGCCTGTCTCATCCCTCTGAAGCAGGTGTAAACATGGCTGCCACAGTGTCAAGACTGAGCTGAGAGAGAGCTGAAGGTGTCCATATCATCTGTCTGGCCCCAAAGCTTTATGAACATGCATGAAAAGTCAGAGGGAGAGGACCTGACCGGTAAAGGGTACTGTCTGGCTTTGGCTTGCCCGTTATTAAAGAAGGTGATGGGTGTGGAAACAGTATTGGTGGGTTAGGTGGTGGCATTTTTGGGTGGAGCAAGCATGTTTTTGGGTGGAGCAATATGTCCTGCATATTTTGTGTGAAGCAGAAGTTGCCTGTAAATCCTGATCTAGGAACAGATTCCCGAGTCACAATTCTAACATTAACCATTTTGGGCTTAACTGGAAAAATGACCCTAGATCCACACCTCTGTCTGAAGCTCATCTTCCACCAGTATTGGCTGGCAGATAAAGATGATGTCTCTGGACCCTGGACCCCTCCCAACACATAACTGCAGCCCTCTGTTTTCCTGATTGGCTGATCAGGCTGCCAGAGGAAGCGGATTAGTTATGGGTGGGAAGGGGGCGGGGCTCAGGTCAGAGAGAGGAGATAGAAAGCTAAATGATATGCTACTCCTGTTTGCCCCAGCCCCAGGGCTGAACGAGGCTCCTGACAGGCCAGGTCTCTTGACCTCTGACCTCTGACCTCTGGGGTTGTTCAGGTCTGCTGCACTCCGGTTTTTAAACGGTATTTCCTGACATGGACAACCTGCTCATTCTCAGTGTGAGTCTTTTTCAGGTGCACCGACATTCACCACACATTATTACCCATAAGCCTCCACCTTATTCCTGATTTCAAAGTCTGGGACTCATCTCTCTCATCTCTGCGTTAGGTGGCATACAGCAGTACTATTAACAGTAGCAATAAGTTAATCATAAATTAAACCCACAATGTAAAAAAATACCCAGTTGAAAATGAGAAAACTTCAAAAATAAACATCTAAAGTGCACAGAGTAAGAAATGAGAACATAGTGCGATCATTTAAATCGAGTGAAATGTAAAGATCTGTTGCAGCACAGTTACAGCATAGTAGCACTTTAGCACTTTCACTGTATTCTGTGTACATCAAGAACATAGAAGAGACAGACGATTACCTACAGAGACACTGAAGACCCACAGTGACACAGCGCCATCCCAAGGAGC